>NC_057398.1:61827165-62127165 GCF_019320065.1 Cervus canadensis | reverse complement strand
CCTGCCCTCAATTTTTCCCAGCATCAGGGTCTTTTCCAATGAGTTGACTCTCCACATCAGGTGACCAAAGTATTGGCGTTTCAACTTCAACATCAGTCCTCCCAATGAACACCCAGGATGGATCTCCTTTAGGATGGACTGGTTGGCTCTCCTTGTAGGCCAAGGGACTCTCAAGAGTCTTCTCCAACACCACAGTTCAAAAGCATCAATTCTTCTGCGCTCAGCTTTCTATATAGTCCAACTCTCACATCCATACATGACCACTGGAAAAACCATAGTCTTGACTAGATGGACCTTTGTTGGCAAATTAATGTCTCTGCTTTTTAATATGCTGTCTAGGTTGGTCATAACTTTCATTCCAAGGAGTAAGCGTCTTTTCATTTCATGGCTGCAATCACCATCTGCAGTGATTTTGGAGCCCAGAAAAATAAAGTATGATACTGCTTCCACTGTTTCCCCATCTATTTCCCATGAAGTGATGGGACCAGATGCCACAATCATAGTTTTCTGAATGTTGAGCCTTAGCCAACTTTTTCACTCTCCTCTTTCACTTTCATCAAGAGGCTGTTTAGTTCTTCATTTTCTGCTATAACGGTGGTGTCATCTGCATATCTGAGGTTATTGATATTTCTTCCGGCAACCTTGATTCCAGCTTATGCTTCCTCCAGCCCATCGCTTCTCATGATGTACTCTGCATATGAAGATTTTATGTTATCTATTATGAATTTGATTGTTTTGTCTTCCTTTTAACTGATTCTACATCCAGTTGCTGTCATGACATGAAAGACATGCTCAATAAATATTTGTTTGAATTCATATCTGTTGTAGGAATCTTCTTAAAAACAATAACTGACTGGCTGTTTTCAAGATATTACTACTGGACCTGATTTCCTTTGCTTAATGGGGGTTTATTATAGGATGATTTTCTAACTTTATAGAAGATCAAACATTAAGAATTTAACATATACTGTAGAAAATCAAACATTAAGAAATTAAAATCTATACAAGATAGAATTTATTTACACATAATGACAGTTATCAGAATTATTACAAAATATAGACCATAGTGTAAATGGCTTAAAGATATACAAAAATAAAGGTATTGGACAGAATGATTTTCATTCCAGTGCCTTAATTTATATTAAAAGGTAATAATAATAGTTGTCTTTATGAGTAAGTTGTATTTCCATGAACATTTCTGTTATCCCTGGAGTGAATCATAATATCTCTATTCAACACTCAAAAGAATACTTCAAAGAAAAACTGAGATGTGAAATTTTGCCAAAAGTTTCATGATGTTGAGAGATTGCATAGTTCATGATTATGTAGTGATTTATATTCAAAGTGCCATTCTGGTGTATCTTCCCTCTAAAATGTTTTCTGACTCCTTGTTCCTTTTCTCCAGGCTTCTCCTGGTCTCTTATGTGAAGAATATGTAATAATGGTCAGGAGGGCTTCGGAATGTGGATGGACTCCTGGAAATGTCACTTACTCTGAATAAATTAACTTCTATTAACTTTGATAATAAAGCATAACTTACACATTTAAAATGAGGATTAAGTAGTATGGCTATAGTGTATTTAATATAACATCTACTTCACTATACTGATCATAACAATAGTGACTCTTGAGTCCCAGAGAGGAAATTCTTAGTCCATTTCACATAAACTCCATTATTCTTACAACAAACAGCATATAATATACAATGTCATTAGAAATGGTTTCAATACAAAGATCTCAGGCTTACTTTCCAACCAACCTGTCATCCCTAATTTTCTCTCCTATAGATGTTGTAAACAGCTTTATAAAGCAAGCACCCCAAAGTCTGGCTTAAGTCCCTTTTCTCCTGGATTATGTTTCTCATATATCTTTTCTGAGGTTATTCTCATATTTCTTTTCCACTAGTATTCCAGAGAATACACCAGCCTCCGTATGTTTCAACTTGATTTATCTGTCAGTATATTTTTGGTCAGTGCATTAACTAGGAGCAAATTTCATGGACTATCTATATTATATTTACTGATTAGTAGATGTGTTTATGACAAGTGGTTTTCCATGTATAGGTTCATGCAGGATCTCTAGATGTTTCAGCTTTGTTGTTAATGCTTATTCTACAAACGAATGTATAATATTCTGCAAGGTTTTTTGACAGTCCAAAGGAAGTGCAAATAAGTTGCCATGTATCAAAATATAAAGATTTCTAAAAATGTCTCCAGGCTCTAGAGCAGATTCTTCTTGACCTTTTTCTCAGTTAAATGCATGCTTTGTAGGTAAATTTTTGAGGACTTTTTAATGCTGCCAAGTCCATTAAGAATAAAAAATAAATAAACCATAAAGCTCATCAATTCTCAAACAAAAATGATTTTCTATTTGCTATTGAACAAAAACAAAGGATATATTCCAACAGTATTTAAAAATACTTTTGTTATATTAAAAATCATTGTAAATGCCCAAGAGAGTATTTTATCATGAATGTGTTTTTTAACATCATCATAGACCCTTTCATTGAGATGCATTTTGCAGTTTTGTAATCCAAAGAACACTTTTTAAAAGAGAAATTTAAGAATAATCTACCTCTGTTGCAATGCCAGGCACTGATTACAGGTGTAGGTTACGGTCGACACAATAGTCAAAAATCCCTAGCCTCACGAAATTTAAATTCCAGTAGAGGAAGAGACAATAAACAATATATTTATATAGGTGATATATATATATAGTATGTCAGATTGTTTAAACAGAAAAATCAACAAAGGGAAGGGAAATTGGGAAAGCTTAGGGGGTAAGTCGAAATGTTTTGTGACATAGTTAGATAAAGCACCACTTTGAGGACATTTTAGCAAAAAGACACGGAAAGTAAATTACCGAGCCACATAAAGCACTGTATTTATTAAAGATAAATACAAAGTAGGTGGTAGTCTGTGAAGTATGAAGAAAGGGGGAGGTTGCAGTGATCCCTAGGACAGAGAGGCAATGGGATGTGGACTATACCCGATTGTAAAGTGTCTTAATGGGTCTTTGTAAGAATTTTGAGTAAAGTAGAAACAAAGTAAAGACTACTAAGCAAAGGAAAATCAGGTTCAATGTCATTTCTTTATCGACATTTTACTGAAATGGGCCAGGTCAAAAGTAGCTAGATATGAGACAACTCAAGGGAGAGATGATAGTGGTGTGGAACATGGAGGTAAATACAGAGGCACGGAGAAAAAAATAGATTTGGGGAAATTTTGAATCATCAGGATTTCCCAAAAGATGGTCAAATTGCTGGATATTCAGGAAGAGGGCTCGTGATGACTCTGAGCTTGTTAGAATGAACAACTGGAAAGGCAATGTAAACTGTTAGCAAAATGGGAGATGCGTCAGGTGAAGGTTTTGACAGTTGAAGGCACAGTATGTTTAAGATGTCATTAAACCTTATTGGAGATGCTGTGTAGGAATTCAGACATAAGAATATGAAACTTGGGAGAGATTTCTGGTTGAAGATAAAAATTTGGAAATCATTGGCGTATTTTTTTTCCTCCCCCTCAGGCATGCTGTCTATACAGGGTTGCAGGCAAGGATTAGACCAACAAACAGTTGGGTTTAACAAAGACTGTAGTTTTCACAGTGGAGATAAATAAAACAGAGAGGAAGGCCAAATGAGTTTAAATTGCATAAGAATTAGTAATTTCTGTGGTTGATCATTAACTTTAAGTTATGTAAGGATAACGAAGGGAAACGGAAGGGATTCTGGGTAGTAAAAAGTTGATAGAAGCAGTAGATCATTGTTTTCGTGCAGCTAATGATTTCTTGGGTTTAGACAGTATAGAGAGGACTATGAAAAATCAGAACTGGAGAGAGGCCAAGCTGAGCATGTCATATAATTCTTCTTTATATTTTTGAAATTATATAAACAAAATTTTAAACTATATTTCATATTCATGTAGACACGAACTACTCTTACATATTCAAAATAAATCATTTGCATAATAAAAACTTTATAATATTTACAAAAGTCTTTTAAAAATGGGGGGGAAAGTCCAATTTTTCTTGATAATGTACATTGTTTGGGGAAAAATGAAGGACTGAGGATAACAAATTGAACGTGATTGTTGTCAAACAGCAGTACATTTACTGACTAAAATAGATAAAAATATATATTTGGAGTTGTCACTTCATATTACCAAAAAAAAGTATATTTAACTTAAAAGTATTGTGCCTAAATTTAACAGAAAATTATTTTATAACAATCTCATATCATTTACATCTATATGATATTTAAACATTTTTGAGCATTTATACAACAATAACAGAGTTATTGCCAAGAGTTATTGCCGATAAAAGAGTTATTGCCAGGCTAACAGAGTTATGCTGAAACAGTGCATTGGTCATAGCAAACACACTCTTCCAACAACACAAGAGAAGACTCTACAAATGGACATCACCCAATGGTCAATACCAACACCAGATTAATTATATTCTTTACAGCCAAATATGGAGAAGCTCTATACAGGTAGCAAAAACAATACTGGGAGCTAACTGTGGCTCAGCTCATAAACTCCTTATTACAAAATTTAGGCTTAAATTGAAGAAAGTAGGGAAAACTGGTAGGCCATTCAGGTATGACCTAAATCAAATCCCATATGATAATACAGTGGAAGTGACAAATAGACTCAAGGGACTAGATCTTATAGACAGAGTACCTGAAGAACTATGGATGGAGGTTCGTGACATTGTACAGGAGGCAGTGATCAAGTCATCCCCAAGAAAAAAGAAATGCAAAGGGGAAAAATGACTGTCTGAGGAGGCCTTACAAAGAGCTGAGAAAAGAAGAGACACTAAGTCAAAGGAGAAAAGGAAAGATATACCCATCTGAATGCAGAGTTCCAAAGAATTGCAAGGAGAGAAAAGAAAGCCTTCCTTAGTGATCAATGCAAAGAAATAGAGGAAAAGAATAGAATGGGAAACACTAGAGATCTCTTCAAGAAAATTAGAGATATCAAGGGAACAATTCATGCAAAATGGGCACAATAAAGGACAGAAATGGCATGAACATACCAGAAGCAGAAGATATTATGAAGAGGTGGCAAGAATACACAGAAAAACTATACAAAAAATATCTTCATGACCCAGATAGCCATGATGGTGTGCTCACTCATCTAGAGCCAGACATCCTAGAATGAGAAGTCAAAGTGGGCCTTAGGAAGCATCATTATGAACAAAACTACTGGAGGTGATGGAATTCCAGTTGAGCTATTACAAATCCTGAAAGGTGATGCTGTCAAAGTGCTGCACTCAATAGTCCAGCAAATTTGGAAGACTCAGCAGTGTCAACAGAACTGGAAAAGTCAGTTTTCATTCCAATCCCCAAAACTGGCAATGCCAAAGAATGTTCAAACTGCCACACAATTGCACTCACCTCACATGGTAGAAAAGTAATGCTCAAAATTCTCCAAGCCAGGCTTCAACAGTACATGAACTGTGAATTTGCAGATGTTCAACCTGGATTTAGAAAAAGCAGCTGAACCAGAGATCAAATTATCAACATCCATTGGATCATCATAAAAGCAAGAGTTCCAGAAGAAAAAAAAAAAACTACTTCTGCTTTATTGACTACACCAAATCCTTTGACTGTGAGGATCATATCAAATTGTGGAAGATTCTTAAAGAGATGGGAATACCACATAATGCTACCTGCCTCCTGAGAAATCTGTATGCAGGTCAAGAAGCAACAGTTAGAACCAGACGTCGAACAACAGACTGGTTCCAAATTGGGAAAGGAGTTTGTCAAGGCTGTACATTGTCACCCTGCTTATTTAACTTATATGCAGAATACATCATGAGAAATGCCGGGCTGGATGAAGCACAAACCGTAATCAAGATTGCTGGGAGAAATGTCAATTACCTCAGATATGCAGGTGACACCACCCTTATGGCAGAAAGTGAGGAATAATTAAATAGCCTCATGATGAAAGTGAAAGAGGAGAGTGAAAAGGTTGGCTTACAACTCAACATTCAGAAAACTAAGATCATGGCATCTGATCCCATCACTTCATGACAGGTAGGTGGGGAAATGTTGCAAACAGTGAGAGACTTTAATTTTTGCAGCTCCAAAATCACTACAGATGGTGACTGCTGCTGCTGCTAAGTCGCTTCAGTCATTTCTGACTCTGTGCGACCCTATGGACAGCAGCCCACCAGGCTCCTCTGTCCACGGAAATCTCTAGGCAGGAATACTGGAGTGGGTTGCCATTTCCTTCTCCAGCAGATGGTGACTGCAGCCATGAAATTCGAAGATGCTTGTTCCTTGGAAGAAAAGCTATGACCAACTAGACAGCATATTAAAAAGCAGAGACATTACTTTACCAACAAATGTCCATCTAGTCAAAGCTATGTTTCTTTTTTCCCAGTAGTCATGTATGAATGTGAGAGTTGGGCTATAAAGAAAGCTGAGCACCGAAGAACTGATGCTTTTGAACTGTGGTGCTGGAGAAGACTCTTGAGAGTCCCTTGGACTCAAGGAGATCCAGTCAGTCAATCCTAAAGGAAATCAGTCCAGAATATCCTTTGGAAAAACTGGTGCTGAAGCTGAAAATCCAATACTCTGGCCACCTGATGCCAAGAACTGACTCATTGGAAAAGACCCTGATGCTGGGAAAGACTGAAGGCAGGAGGAGAAGGGAAGGACAGAGGATGAGATGGTTGGATGGCATCACCGACTCAATGGACATGAGTTTGAGTAAACTCCAGGAGTTGGTGATAGACAGGGAGGCCTGGCATGCTCCAGTCCATGGGGTCGCAAAGAGTTGGACGAGACTGAGCGACTGAACTGATCTGATCTATAACACAAAGGATTTTGATGTTGGTGGAACAGAGAGTGACAAATGAGACAACTGAGGAACAATCTAGATTTCCCAGTGCCATGAAATTCACCTCCTTCTTAACTGGAGGAAGTGATAAGCCTTAGTGTTGGCAGGGATGTTAGACATTTTTAAGTCTTGAATTCACAGAGAAAAAACCTGAGTCACAGGCTGGTTAGTGACTTAGCCAGGTCACTTCCTTACCATACTTAACATCAGGAAACTTGCCCCTATAAAGTCAATTTACCAACCTGAAATGTTGCATGGGAATTCTCACTAGGATAGTAGTTTATTTTGGAGGAGAACAAGATTGGATTCACATAATACAAATCTATCTAAATATTTGTCTCATTTTTTTTTTCTAAGAAAGTTATTTTTAAAATGAGCTGGGTAGGATGATGAAGTAAGAGTTAAGTGATATGTACAACCTGAGTCTCTGGTTGTAATGTAGCAAAATGCATGTTTTATCATGACAGTTCTGTGAAGATCATATAGAATAAATATTAAAAAAAAAAAAAAAAGCTATTTGGGGCATTAGGTCAGCTAATTTGAATTGCAATACATGATCCACATAATAAACTCACTTTTTTCTCTTCTCAAATGTTTGGACAGTCTTTGATTTTTGCCTTTTTGTTTTTGCAGTACTAACCAAATCATGTATGTTAGCTTTTTATTTGCATGATGCTATTTCTAGAAAGGAAATTCAAGGCACATTGGCAGTTTTGTGGCTAGTTGATCTCTATTATCATCTTTTCATCCCTGAAATGCTATTACATACTGAAAAACACTTGCAAAACTTTTTGCTTCACATAAAGCAAAATGAAGTAATTACCTTTTAGAATGTAATGAGTCTAATATCACACCACTTTACTATGGAGAAAAACAAGGGTTTTGAAGCATTTTGAAACCACTCTAATTTTAGGTTCAATTATTTATCACTCATGGTGAGAAATTAAACAACTGATTTTTCTCCAATTAGTATATATATAGATAGATGATAGATATAGATATAGAGACAGATGTTTGAGGGGGATTAATTCATTTTATTTGTTGGTTTATGCTGGTCACATTGTATATGTATGTATATTTTTTATTTTATTCATCCTGGTGCAGTAAATGACCTCATGGAATTTCTATGCATTGCTAGTCTTTCTGTGCTCTTGGATAGCTTGCCAAGTTATACGACATTAGATTGAGTGGGTCTATTTTACATGAAGAAAAAAATATATAAAATCAAATTGTACATTTTCTTTTCATCTATGAACTTGAAAGATATTAAAGCAAGAACAGTAACTTCCCAAACCGCAAATTAGCACTGAATAGAAAAAAAGCCAATTAGTATAAAACTCTATCTGGGGGAGGCAGGGAATGAAAGCCTAATTTAGTTATCTTCAAAAGAAGTTTTCAATAGGTTTCTAATTAATCACTGCAAACTTCTCACTAATGAGTTCCCGTTTCAGCTCAGGGAAAGGTAGTAAAATCTATATAATTACAGAAATAATTATTGTTGAAAATCCAAGATGGAATTTTCTGCAAGAATTTTGTTGTTACTATTGTAATTGCTATAATGGCAAGCTGCTAATCATACTTACTTCAACAACATTTAACAATAATACGATTTTTACTTTTTGACTCAGTCTCTAGGAAAAAAATGTGAATAATGTATTATAATGTACTTTAAGTCTATAAAATACTTTCTTGGAAAAAAATGTAAAACATAACTAATCACAGAAATTATAAAAAAAATCTGTTCTATAAATATAAAACATAATAGTGAAAGTCACTCAGTCATGTCCAACTCTTTGTGACCCCATGGACTATATAGTCCATGGAATTCTCCAGGTCAGTATACTGGAATGGGCAGCTTTTCCCTTCTCCAGGGGATCTTCCTGACCCAGGAATTGAACCAGGGTCTCCCGCATTGCCTGTGGATTCTTTGCCAACTGAGATATCAGGAAAGCCCATAAAACAGTATAAGGATTTACAAATTTTATCTAATAATTCAGACGTATAATAATTAACTGAGCACAGAATGTGGACCTAGCCTATTACTAAAATAGAAGGATTAGAATAAAAATAATGATTAACTACTATTATCTGTGTATAGGTGTATGAATATTTCACATATTATAAGAGATTTTTTTGTAGTCATAGTAAATAAAACAGTAAATAATATCTGTACTTGCTTATGTTTAACAGATATTATTATAAAAGAAGCACTGTAAAATATTTGGAGAGGATTTTAAAATAAATAAATCTAAGAATGCATTTAGGTTAGGAATGTTTTATTTCAGTTAGTGTACAAGACACATTATGTAATTTAGCAGATAATTATAATTTATATCTCATGTAAAAAATGATATAAACAATTGTTACTCGGAGAGGTAGGACTCTATGATATGTGTATGCCAGACAAATCATAGTTTTATATCAGAAAGAAACTTAAGCAAACCTTGCAAAAATAATAAAAGTACACTACATACAACTGAAACTTTAATGTAAGAATGACCTATTTCCTTCCTTTCTGGATAGATTTTTCAACTTTACATGTATATTGTTATGGAATCTGATTCATTTCCTTTACAGAGTTGCTCTCACCCTAATTCTATAATTACATGTTTCATTAGTGTGGACCATTCATGTAGTTTGAATGATCTTCCCAGGGCACAGTGACAAAGCATGGGCCCCAGGAATTCTCTCATACTTTCCTTTCTTTGGAAGATCCCACTAAGTTTCTAAAAATGTTTTTCTGACTAATTTCTCACTGTGACTACTCATAGTTATTATCTTTCAAAGATAACATCTATGAGATTCTCCAAAAGTGTCTGAACTGAATAATGCCCAGTGCCCTTTAACAAATGCAGCAAATAATGTTAAGTTGAGACTACATGATATCCTTCATTTAATCACTATGATTCCTCAGGTGTTTGATAATCCCTAAGCTAACAACTCCATTCTCACATGTAATTGCTGATTTCTGAAAGAAATCAAATGAATATACACTAAACATTGATTTTATTTAAATGAATTATAAGTTAAAATTTGGCAGAAAATCCAATAGGTTAATATCTAAAATCAGTAAAGGAATTTACAATTTCATAAATTGGGCTACCAAGGAAACTGTTGAGTAAATAATTTGAATTCCATGCTTTAGAAATGCCATAACTCATGACATACATTTAATGACATAGTATAAACAGAAGTCTTCTCAAAGACAGGCTGTCACATTCTTCTTATTCAAGATTATGTATCTGATTGAATTTTCTGAATTTTTTTTTTTTTTTTTTTACTTTTATGTTTTGGTTAAAAGAATTCAGCTATTACTCATCAGGAAAAATATTTGAATCTGTTTAAATTTTTGGATAACTAGTCTGTTGCATAACAATGTATCTTTGTGTTGTCTATGATAAAGTTGGTAAGTGAGATTTCAAAAATTTAAATCATATATAGATTTCTTTTTTGCTTGTAGAGAGTTTTCAATATGCAAAATAATTGTGTAAATGGATGTGATTTTATTTGACCCTAACAAAATTTCAGTCCTATAAACACTACACCCCTAATTTAAAATTAAAATGTCATTATATACCTTTTTCTTCCCCATTAGTATGGCTTTTTAAAATCATGCTTAAATATAAATCTCTACACATTTAAAATTATTATTTTATTGGTCACATAGTTTTATATAATTTTTTCCTGCGTCGACAAGTCTTAATATCTTTGCATTTCTAAATTAAATCATACATTAGGAAAAAACAAAATAACCAATATTATTTAATTATGTGTTAAAATGTTTCTGAAAATATACATTCTTTGTATTTATCACCAGTTGATCTCAAAAAACTGCAAAGATAAACTGATCAAATAGATATGTCCACATCTGGAATTATGGAATTAGTTGATGCTGTTATGCAGTAATCAGTTCAGTTCAGTCACTCAGTCGTGTTGGAATCTTTGTGACCACAGAACTGCAACAGGCCAGGCCTCCCTGTCCATCACCAACTCCTGGAGTTTACTCAAACTCATGTCCATCGAGTTGGTGATGCCATCCAACCATCTCATCCTCTGTCATCCCCTTCTCCTCCCTCCTCTACCTTTATTTTTCCCAACATCAGGGTCTTTTCCAATGAGTCAGTTCTTCACATCAGGTGGCCAAAGTATTGGAGTTTCAGCTTCAGCATCAGTTCTTCCAATGAATATCCAGGACGGATTTCCCTTAGGATGGACTGGTTAGATCTCCTTGCAGTCCAAGGGACTCTCAAGAGTCTTCTTCAACACTACATTTCAAAAACATCAATTATTCTGCACTCAGCAATCTCACATCCATACATAACTTTTGGAAAAACCATAGCTTCAACTAGATGGGTCTTTGTTGCCAAGTAACATTTCTGCTTTTTAATATGCTGTCTAGGTTGGTCATAGCTTTACTTCCAAGGAGCAAGCATCTTCTAATATCATGGCTGCAGTCACCATCTGCAGTGATTTTGGAGCCCAAAAAATAAAGTCTGTCACTGTTTCCATTGTTTCTCCATCTCTTTCCCATGAAGTGATGGGGCCAGATGCTATGATCTTAGTTTTCTGAAAGTTGAGCATTAAGCCATACTCTTTCACTTTCATCAAGAGGCTCTTTAATTCTTCCTTGATTTCTGCCATAGGGGTGGTGTCATCTATGTATCTGAGGTTATTGATATTTCTCTCAGCAATCTTGATTCCAGCTTGTGCTTCATCCAGCCCAGCATTTTGCATGATATACTCTGCATATAAGTTAAATAAGCAGAGTAACCATATACAGCCTTTTATGTACTCCTTTCCCAGTTTAGAAGCAGTCTGTTGTTCCATGTCTGATTCTAATTCTTGCTTATTGATCTGCATACAGATTTCTCTGAGGGAGGTCAGGTGGTCTGGTGTTCCCATCTCTTTAAGAATTTTCCACAAAAAAAAAAAAGAAAAGAAAGAATTTTCCACAAAAATCAGTGCTTCAATCAATTAAAAAAATTGACAAAAACAGTTTTAATAGTAAAAACTGGTGTATCCCTTTATAAAAAGACATAAATTTATTTTTAAGATGATAACTATATATAATATTTAAAAAAATCATACTTGTTTAAAGTATTTCAAACTATCCCAGAAATGCTATCTTTAAGTGAGGAAAATATCCAACATACTCTAAATATTGACTACTTTAGTAGCCAGAAATCTAAAATCATTCCTATTATATTTTATCCTCTCCTGATGTAAAATCTCAACATAGTCCCTGGGACTCTGGATATGGTAGATTTTATTCCTATGATTTGATTATGCTAAATTACACAGTTGACCTTAAGAGAAGATTATCCCTATAGATCCTATATCCTAAAGGAAATCAGTCCTGGGTGTTCACTGGAAGTTCTGATGTTGAAGTTGAAACTCCAATACTTTGGCCACCTGATGCGAAGAGCTGACTCATTTGAAAAGACCCTGATGCTGGGAAATATTGAGGGCAGGAGGAGAAGGGGATGACACAGGATGAGATGGTTGATTGGCATCACCGACTCAATGGACATGGGTTTGAGTGGACTCCGGGAGTTGGTGATGGACAGGGAGGCCTGGCGTGCTGCAGTTCATGGGGTTGCAGAGTCAGACATGACTGGGTGACTGAACTGAATTGACTGATCCCTATAGATCTTATCTAAATCACAGTTTTTAAGAAGAGAGGTTTTGTTTTGTTTTCTTATTGACCACAGAAGAATAAGTCAAAGGTTTAAAACCCTAGACTTGTTTGATACATCATATTCAACTGGAAGAAGAGGGGAACCATGTGGGAAGGAAGACAGATGACCTCTAGTCTTCCCAAGCAAACTTCCCCACATAGCAGGCAAAGGAGTAAGGAATACACTCATATAAGGAACTGGATTTTCTAAACAAGCATGAGTTTACAACAGTTTTATTGTTTTCCCCCTTAGACCCTCCAAACAAAAACTCAGTCATACTGAATGATATTAAATCAAACAGAGAAGGAGAAATACTTTATGACATTCCTTATATGTGGAATCTAAAAAGTGATACAAATGAACTTACAAAACAGAAAGAGACTCACAAACTTAGAGAACAAGCTTATAATTGCCAACGAAAGGATGGGAGCAATGGACAGTTAGGTAGATTCAGAGGAACATGTCCACTCTGCTATATTTAAAATGGATAACCACCAAGGACCTATGGTATATCACAGGGAACTTTGCTCAACATTATGTGGCAACCCAGTTGGTGGGGAGTTTGGGGGAGAATGGATACATGTATGTGTATGGCTGAGTCCCTTTGCTGTTCACCTAAATGTTTCACAACACTGTTAATCGGCTATACCCAAATACAATTTTTTTTTTTTTTAAATTTTTTTATTAGTTGGAGGCTAATTACTTCACAACATTTCAGTGGGTTTTGTCATACATTGATATGAATCAGCCATAGAACAACTCAGTCCTACCAACATGTTGATGTCAGCCTTGTGAAATCCTGAGCCATACCCCAGCCATACCATGCTGGACTCCAGACAGACACAAACTGTCAGATAATCAATTTGTGTGATTAAGGAGCTTAGTTTGTGGTCATGTGTTCTGAAGTACCAATAAAACTAATGTCACTATATATATTTCAAATATGCAGGTAGTTTTCTTCTAACTGAAAAAATAGTTTTCAATAATAATTCCTGTCATCATTCAATATTAATATCTAACAAATAAAATTATTATTATTTTCTAAATTAAAATGTTCATTTTCTAGCAAACTAGGAAACTCTCCTAAGTTGCCTGTTTGCCATACCAAACACAGAAACACACTTGTTTTTCATTTTCGAGTAAGAAAATATTTCCTCAGCTACAAAATAGCATGGAATTTATACACAATATAATAAACAATGTAAATAGGTACGAACTAAGAGGTAATTTCTAAGGAAAAGGGAATAAATAGGCCAAGAAAATTTTATTGTAAGAGCTGAAAAGACAATCACCACGGTGATCTCTAAGTACTAAAATTTATCTTTCTTTAAAGGAATACAAACACACAAAAAAATCACCATAGTCTTGCTGAATGATGAAAACAACTCATTGTAGCTTTGAATAAGGATATTATCATGCATTGATTAGAAATGAAAAGAGAAAAGAAATTCTGTAACACATTTCAGGTGTCTGCACAATAAAAGCTACCCATTAGGAGAGTTTTTACACCCATGAAACAATTGTCCATGACAAAGATGTGAAAGAGATGTTTCAAAGAGGGAGAAAGTAATCTGAACAGCTACTATCCAACATGTTAAACAAATTCTCATCATCCTTGTTTTCAAAAACTTATACTATCTTTATAACTACAGGAAGAATAATACTCTGTATGTAGAGTGAAACAGTCATCAGAATTACAGTATATTAGAGTAAAAATAGTAAAAATGTACCTGAATATAAAAATTCAGTAACGGCAAAAAAAAGAAAAATTAACATGCACATAAAACTTTTAAATTGAGGGTAAACATTAAGTAAGAAATAGTTGTTTTATACTTAATATCATGAAGCAAACTTTATGATGTGAATTTCCAATATTAAAACTCAAAAATGATTAAACTCTAATCTCTGCATAACCTATGTATTTTAAAGAATGATCCTTCGAATGAGATTCAAGCTTATAAAAGAGAGAGACAATATCAGTTCAGTTCAGTTGCCCAGTTCCATCCGACTCTTTGTGATCCCATGAATCACAGCACACCAGGCCTCCCTGTCCTCATGAATTCCCGACGTTTACCCAAACTCATGTCCTTCGAGTCGGTGATGCCATCCAGCCATCTCATCCTCTGTCGTCCCCTTCTCCTCCTGTCCCCAATCTGTCCCAGCATCAGGGTCTTGTCCAATTAGTCAACTCTTTGCATGAGGTGGCCAAAGTTTTGGAGTTTCAGCTTCAGCATCAGTTTTTCCAATGAACACCCAGGACTGATCTCCTTTAGGATGGACTGGTTGGATCTCCTTGCAGTCCAAGGGACTCTCAATGTACTCATATACAAAAGATACTGACACATGTAGATTAAACCTGTAGCTATTTTTTTATTAGAAAATGTGTAATATATAAAATACTATTAGGTTAAATGTAAATGGTAATAGGTAAACTCTGAGAGATGGTGTTCTGAGATGGGAGACAGAGGCCTGGTGTGCTGTAGTCCATGGATCGTGAAGAGTCAGACATGTCTTGGCGACCAAGCAACAAGAACAATAGGTAATTAGTTTTCCATGGTACATAATTCACATATATTTTAAGTTAAAAATTTCAGACAGCACTAAAATTGCAGTACTTTCTAAAAGTTATTTACCCATAATAACTCAGAGTTGTAGTTTTCAGGAAATTTGCATTCGTTAATCCAGAAAGAGATTTGTAGTAGATATTTTCTAGGTTATTTAAGGCAATCATCTAAGTTATTTAACCTGAGTATTTGACCTCTATGTATCATAAAATTTAACAACTTGAGAACAATGAAAAAGGAAAAGAAAAAAGTAAACCTCTATGGATGTGTGTGCACGCACATTCGTGATTACTACTGTAGCGTCTAAACCTGCCATTGGTAGTTGTTCTTTATGATTGCCCATGTAGTCAGTTCAGTCCAATCACTCAGTCATGTCCAGCTCTTTGCGACCCCATGGACTGCAGCATGCCAGGCTTCCTGTTCATTACCAACTCCCAGAGCTTGCTCAAACTCACATCCATCGAGTCAGTGATGCCATCCAACCTCTCATCCTCTGTTGTCCCCTTCTCCTTCTGCCTAGTCTTACCAGCAAAGGGTCTTTTCCAATGAGTTGGCTCTTTGCATCAGGTGACCAAAGTATTGGAGTTTCAGCTTCAGCATCAGTCCTTCCAATGAATTTTCATGACTGATTTCCATTACCAATGTGGTACCTTCTGCTGATTATCATTATCACTGTGTTATAAGACTCTTTTCCACGAATCTCCCACATTTCTTCACATCTTAAGAACAGAGGTACTAATTGTCCTTTCATTTGAAACTTTATTTTCATGGATATGTGTATAGCAAAAAGCCTTGGAAGACAGACATAACCTCTTCTGCTGCTGCCAAGGGCTGGTTTGTTTACTGTCCAGTATAATAATGATACTTTATGGGGAAGGCTTTGACATGTTTTCCTGTGGCCCAGTATCAATGATTCAGGATTCTTAAGTTCAGGATTTCTTTTTGGTAACAAAAGCCAGTGTAGGTGGAAGCACCTACTAGCCTTTGTGGCATTGTTCTGTGGGAACTGGGTTTTGGAAAAGTGACACAAGAATAAAATGATGCTCTGCCTACTGCTGTTGTTGTGAGTAAGAAATCATCATTTGTGTTAAACCCAGGGGCGTTGGGTCTTCTGCTAGCATCCATGAAGCAGGAGTCTGCTGGTTTCTAAATCCAGTTCTGCTTATAGGGAGATGGTTCCCTATAACAACAAGCAATTCTCTTCACATCAACTGAATGCCCTACAATTTAACTCAATTCTGATACTATACACAGTATCAGATCTGACAGGTTAAGGGTTCAGTCCCCTAAGACTGCCCCTAACTGCATATACCAGAGGCAAGTACAGGTTGTTACCTGTGCTTCTGACCAGTGGGATACAGAGTAGAAGTTCCAACAGTCCTCTCAATTCAGAATGCCAATCACAAATCTAGGTTGTTACTTGAACCAATCAAAGTGGCTGACATTGGTAGGTTACCATGACCTCCTTCTTGTTGTTGTTTAGTCACTAAGCCACGTCTGACTCTTTGCAATCCCATGGGCTGTAGCCCGCCATACCCCTCTGTCTATGGGATTTTTCAAGCAAGAATATTGGAGTGGGTTGCCATTTCCCTCTCCAAGGGATCTTCCCAACCCAGGGATCAAATCCGTGTCTCCTGTATTGGCAAGCAGACTCTTCACTACTAAGCCACCTGGGAAGTCCTGACCTCCTTCTTGGGTTTGACTAAATTTGCTAGTCTGGCTCAGAGAACTCAAGAGTAACACTTTACCCACTAGGTTACCGATTTATTATAAAGCAGTATTGTGCATATATATTGTGCATATCATGTTAACCTTGTTTCACTTTTCTAGGGTTTATGGGCAGGAGATGGATGGACTGAAGTTACTTCATCTCGCATGCTGCTCTCTGCGGATAGTTTTATTCCCTCTTCCTAGAATATTTGACCTGAGAAAGGTTACAGAAAATTGAACTGCAGTCTCTTCAGTGAAGCTGATCTTGCTGGCTAGACTCTTAAAACATGTCTTAGCAGTGTAACTTTATGCCACAATAAATTTGCCTTCCTCCTCTGAAGAATAACATCAAGAATATAATCCAGGGGCTCTATTCTATACTATAGATAAAATACTATCAAATGGAATTCAAACTGTTTTGTTTTTTAACTTCAAGGTGGTTCAGAATGCCATGCTATTGCTTGCAGCAACTGGATTATAGGCTTCGATTTTAATATTCTAAAGTGAGTAGAAATGTTCTCACACCATGGGCACTCCTGGGACCTAGCATAGTGTTATAATCTTATTTACTTTTTGAAGAGCATTGGAGTTTATTAGTCTGGGTGGATGGAGAGTCAAAAAGGATAGTGGAAAATGACAACATGGTTTTATCTATCTTAATTTTCTCTGGTGAGTGACTGCAAAGAATAAAAGTAAAGTTCCTTTAAGAAATTAAAATGGTCAGTTCCAATGCTATGTAAATATGACTTTGGCAAATAGTTTATATAATAATAATAATTATACAATTCAAAGTGATTTGCAATTTTCACTCCAAATGTATACTTTGCATAAAGGGATTCTATTTTTTTTTTTTAATTTGGCTTATTTAGGACTTTTTGACTATGTTGATTTCAGACTTTTTTTTCCTGGATTCATTAGAAAGAAAAGTGCCAGTGAGGAAGCCTGTATAGAACCTTAAATAGGTCTTTGGTCAATTTTTAAAAATACTTTACAGGACTGGATTATTCGTACACTTACAATGAAGTGCATGAAGAAATATGAGGTTGAGTTGGCCTTGATCTATGTCAGGTAGAAGGTATAATTTACATCAAGTAAGAGGCTGCACTAAATATGGAGCTTTTCCATTGTGGGTTGGAAATGTATACGCACAAGTATATAGAAAAACCTTGCTACTGCTCAATAGAGTATCACTATATTAGTATATGGTTTTGCCAAATTAGTAAAACAGAACTGAAATAATACTTAGTAAATATAATTTAAGCATCTGGCATGTGTGTGTGCATGAAATATGATTAAATGTGGAGACCGTTCATAGGCATTATAAAATATGAATTTAGCATACTAGCAAATAAGTCAAACTTACTGCTGACCATTTGGTATTGGACTGATTATTTTATTCCTTTTGAATGAAACTTTTACTTTTATTCCTGAAAATCAGTCTTGAACAGAAAATGTGCAAGAACATTCTATTTAAAGGAACAAAGCTCAAATAATGGGAAGTAATGCATCATGAATACATTAATAATAGTATCAAAGAACTGAACAAAAACATTTGGTGGGAAGTAAAAGGTTTTGTCATTTACAAAGGTGGTCATCTACTCTAGTAATGCATGTTATTTCTAACACAGAAGGGATTATGGCTTGGAATACCTGAAAACAAGATGATATAAGGCTAGAAAGTATGTCATCCCATCACACCATCGCTCAAATGCAATGGAAAATCAGTTTTCAGCAGAAGCAGGATACAAGTCCATGATGCCAAGAGGCCTCACAATGAATGGTGTGTATGAAATTACAGTCAAAAGACATAGTGTTTTCTCTCCATGTAGAAAACAATTTTGAAAAGACAACTATGATTTATGAAGAGCATATCTTGAAGACAATTAGTGGACATTTTAGTATTAGATAATTTTCTTCTCCATTCATATTTTTAAATCAAAATTATTCTGTAGATGTGATACAGTAATCTGAGTTTTTCCATGTGTATGCATGCACACGTGATCAGTAGACCCCATGGATTGTAGCTCACCATGCTCCGCTGTCCATGGGATTTCCCAAGAAAGAATACTGGAGTGGGTTGCCATTTCTTTCTCCATGGGATCTTGCCAACTCAGGGATCAAACCCATGTTGTCTCTTGAGTCTCCTGCATTGGCATGCATGTTCTTTGCCAGCTGAGCCACGGGGAAAGCTCTGAGTTCTTCCATAAAGTTTCTTTTTGTCTTTTGGCAGCTGATTTTACAGATGTGACTATTAATTTAGAGATGGTCAAAGCGTTATTATGTATTGGAAATACCGATACACTTCAGGAATTTAAATAGATGTATACAGGAAGATGAGATAGTTTATTGAAACTATACCTCACACATCTTTTATATTTTTATGCTTGTATAATAATTTTCAAACTTATTCTGTCTTTTAATTTCTCTAATAAGGTTGTGACAGCAAATCATTTAGAATAGCTGTAGGTGTTTTGCTATTACTTCATTAAATTGTATATCACAGCAGGAGGCTTTTACACAATAAGATAAAGTAGTGTTGAATGTTGAAAAGTTTGCCTTATATGTTTTTTATGTCCTGAAAGTAAAAGTGGTAATCAGAAATTTTTAAATAATGAGTATAATCTTTATGAAGCAGTTTTCTGTTTCAGTAATTATTTTTCTTCTTTTGGAAAACATATTCAGTATTATAAAAATTAAACAATTGGTAAAATTAACATATCAAAAACTGTAGTTAGCTATTAGCAAAATACAATCTAAGATCATCTTAGAATTTTAAAATATTGAGAGATAACTGTCTTGATATTTGCTTGGTATGTTTGAGCCATAGTACAATTATTATTTATCATTTACTTTTTAAAAAAATGATTAAAGAAGACAATTTAGATGATACACAAACTTTATCTAACATGATGAAGTGAATAGTCTCTCCTTTCAGACAACTGCAAAATAGGGAAGAAGGCAAGAAGCTGTTATAGGATAAAGAATAAAGAATAGAAAATCAAAAATAACTGACTGACTGGGGGTTCCTATTCAAACTTGTTTATGTTAGAAGCCCACAATTGACTTAGAGTTTGGGGTTTGGCTGACTGAATATACAGCATTTTTGCCCAAGGAAAGCATTTACAAGGACCCAAAGGCTGTCTAAGTTCTGGTTTGCTGACGTGGCACCCTGGGCTGTGGGGACGCCATCTTGAATCTAGAAAGTTATTTCAACACATCTAGAAAACTAAAACTTCCTTCAGACCTGACATTTAACATTTTTGCATCCTTTGCATATTAAAAAAAAATATGTTTCAGGAAGTCTTCTGAATGTCCCATTTGTAACTGTCACAATGTCATATTTATATATGAATGCCTTTGGGGAACAGATTACTTTTTTAATAGTTAATGGATATAAGAAATAAATGATGTATCTAGCATTTATTGCTAATAACACAATGTTTGCTTTTTAAAACACTTTTAATAATAATAGTGGTAACAAAATAATGAGAGTATAAATAACATTTACTATTTTCTAGACACTGTCATAACATATTTCTTGGTTTTTATTTTATTTTTAGTAAGCAAAAATTCTAGCTTTTCTCCACAGATATATTAGACAAGGTCTGGTCATGGGATTACTACATTATAACTGCTGCTTCCTTTTTTAGACATTAAGGTTTTTCCAGTAAAGCATTATTACATTCAATGTGTCTCTTCCAAGTACCATATTTAAGCAAAAGAAGTCAGTATCCTTTACTCCTTTTTTTCTTACTTCCATCACAAATCTCAGAAGGTCACAGACAACTAGCCATATTATTTTCTAATGAGCACAACAATACAATTATTCTTAAATTTTATCTGTGTTGCTCTTCAAGAAACAAAGGAAATTAAATATTTTGAGAATTGCGTGTTTTAACTTCTTGTGAATTTGCTAGGATTAATGTGGTTACAAAGTGGGTCAAATATTTTGAAACATGTTTAAACTCGCTGTTTATAAGTGTTCGTTGTCACAACCATATATCAAGCATTTTAATGAAAAACTGACTACATTGATCTGAAAAAGAGAGAGGTGGGAATGTCAGCACCCTAGTAAAATTATTGGAAAATTGTATTCTGTGTAGAGTTTGTATTGGAGAGATCATATCATCTAGAATAAACACCATGTAAAATAGGTTAGCTAGTGAAGGACAGGGAAGCCTGGCATGCTGCAGTCCATGGGGTCACAAAGAGTTGGATGTGACAAGCAACTGAACAACAAAAAAACAAAATAATTGAAGCCACTTAACACTCCTTATTTTGATAAAAGCACAAGACAAAACATAGAAACACAGGTCTGTCTATAATATATAGAAAATACGTAGACAAAACAAAATGCCCACATGTGCTTATCAATTTTCAGTGAAAGAAGAAAAAGGCAAAAAAAAAGATGGATAAGTGAATATATATTAAAAAAATGTTTAACAAGACTGTTATACATTTGCCATGTCACAGGCATTTTGTTATCTAAGCAATAAAAAAATTCAAATGAATATCTATTTTACATCTTTTTAAATACAGGTACCTTAGACTGTCATGCAAAATTCAAAATGATAGAATTCAAAATTCAGAAAGATAGAACTATGATGGATGCCCATATTTATAGCAACAAAACTTACATTTGAAAGTTATGTGCTATAATAGATAGGATTGAAGACTACATCTAAATGTCTACAAATGTAGTTTTACATGAGCAATGGCTCAAAATAAAATTAGGGGGAAACATGCAAAGCTTGTTATCTATTGTGGATGAACATGATAAAAATTAGAATACTATTAGTAGACTATTTAAAAAATTCCTGTTGCTGCATGCCACGTGATGTCGCTTCAGGCATGTCCGACTCTTTGCATTCCCATTGACTATATCCCACCAGGCTCCTCTGCCCATAGGATTCTCCAGGCAAGAATACGGGAGTGGTTTGCCATGCCCTTCTCCAGGGGATCTTCCTGATCCAGGGATGGAACCTATGTGTTTTATGTTTCCTTCATTGGCAAGTGGGTTCTTTACCACTAGCACCACTGGGAAGCTCTTAATTAACCTTATGTATAATAAAAATGCAAGTTTTAGGCCTTTCTTATTATAAATTACTGATGCCTTCTTAGAATTTTTAATCTGTAATTCAATTTCAGAAGACTGTAATTTGGGGTTTTTGTTTTGTTTTGATTTTAATATAACATAATCTACCCAAGAGTAAATATATACAACTGGTTCTACTCATTTAATTTCATTTTTCCATGTGAAACAGATGATCTTTAACTTAAATGCAATTGAAAAAAAACAAGCTATATTTGGAATTGTATGAAATATGTATTTTTTTTTTATAGCAAACACTGGTTGTCAATAGTTAAAATAAATAAGCATATCTGTTATAAAAAGGCTTATGCTTTTCTGGCTGGATGGAGACATTAATTTTTCAAGCATGGCATCTCGTGATTTATCTTAGCAGAGAAGATGTATTCAGGCCTGCTCTCAATGTAATTTCTAACAATGGTTGCACTTCTCATAACTGTCAGGTTGGGTAGTTTTTCTCCCTAAGAGAAGCCGAAGGACAATAGCAATTCGATGGACTAAGATGGTACAAGACCCTAGGATCTACACCATTTTATCTGTAAAAAGGAGGAAAGTGCGTAAACAAATCAAAAGCTGGCAAAATGGTAGGAATATTTTTAGATATGAATAGATGTGATGACCTAGAGGGGGGCGTGGCACTTCACGCCTATATTCTTGCCTGGAGACGCCCATGGACAGAGGAGCCTGGTGGGCTATGGTTCATAGGTCGCAAAGAGTCAGACATGACTGAAGTGACTTAGCAGGCATGCAAGATGTGATAAAATGATTTTATTTCTTGTTTGCTAAAATAATAACTATAATTAATTAAATCCAGATTATTCTTAGAATTGTCCACCAATTGTCCATTCCAAAAACAAAAATATAGTGAACAAAATATGAAACTGGTTTCTGCACATGGAAGGCAGGGAAAGAACAAAGAAAGAAGTAGAAGGTTTAATAAGCAAGGGGACTGAGAAGGCTTGTAGTGTGAGACCACAAGATGAGTCAATTTCTGCACTCCCCATCAGAATTTTAAGTTTATGTAGAGTCCTTAACTGGGTTTAGGCATCCAAATAGTCTCAACCACACCTTACTCTCTCAAGACTGTATCCTTGAAATGACTCTCACCAAGGGCAAGGTGGGCAGAGCATACATTCCAAGGACAGGGGAGTGGTTGAGGACCCTCAGGTTGCCCAGGTCCAGCCTGAGGGTCAATTAGTGGTTGTATGCTCTTGAAGACTTCCTCCAACAGAAATAAAGGCAGGCAAGATGCACCCAGTGAGTCCCCAGTGTGTAATGTATCAAACATTTGTCTGGACACAGGCGGTTGGATCACGGTCCTAGAGAAGTAGTAAAACCACTGATTGACACTAGTAGTAATGTAGCTGATTCATGGGAATGAAACACAAATGAGAAGGAAACGGTCTCAGGGGAAAAAAACCAATATATGAGTCCAAATCTTAGGACTTGTGTGCATTCCAGCACTCTGCTTCTTCTAAATCTCATCTTAGTAAATTTTACATAGAGCTTTTCTTTAAAAGAGATGCAATTGTCCCCAATTCAGGGTTATTGCTGATATTATTATTATATACAGATTAGGGATTTTTACTTATTAGTGGAGGGGTCTGAAATTTAGCATTTCGTTAAAACTATCATTTAATATAGATATCCACTACTTATAAAAGCAATAGAATTCTTAGAAGTATTGCCAAGCCCTCCTCTTGTACATCACTTAGGATTGTTTCACAGTTATGCCATAAATCATCTTCTAGTGGAATATTAGACTTCCCTACTGGTCCAGTTGTTAAGACTCCTGGCTTCCAATGCAGGGGAAATAAGTTTGATCCCTCATTGTGGAAGTAAGATCCTACATGCCGTATGGTGTTGTCAAAAAGTAAAAATTTGGGGCTTCCCTGGTGGCTCAGACGGTAAAGAATCCACCTGCAATGCGAGAGAGCTGGGTTCGATCCCAGGGTTGGGATAATACCCTGGAGGAGGACATGGCAACCCACTCCAGGATTCTTGCCTGGATAATCCCATGGATAGAGGAGTCCTGTAGGCTACAGTCCATGGGGTCTGCAAAGAGTCAGATGTGACTAAGCAACTAAGCACAGTGGAATATTAATAAGTAGAAATTGAAAAGAAAAATTAGAATGTGTTTATCAACCACGAATGAAGCTGGAAGAGAATGTGGCATATTTTGTTGATATAGAGACTACTTGACAATTAAACTGGGTAGGGTACAGTCCTCTTGCCTGGAGAATCTCATGGACGGAGGAGCCTGGTGGGCTGCAGTCCATGGGGTAGCTAGGAGTCGGATACGACTGAGTGGCTTCACTTTCACTTTTCACTTTCATGTGTTGGAGAAAGGAAATGGCAACCCACTCCAGTGTTCTTGCCTGGAGAATCCCAGGGACAGAGGAGCCTGCTGGGCTACCATCTATGGGGTCGCACAGAGTCGGACACGACTGAAGTGACTTAGCAGCAGCAGCAGGGTATGGATATGAAAGTACAAGCCCTTAGACTATGTTTTCTGGAGAAATGAGGCATAAGTGAATTCATGATCTAGAAATAAGAGCTCAGCTTCCCAAATTTTAATACATCTAGAGAGATTCACAGACAAAAGAACCTGGCGGGCTACAGTTTATGGAATCACAAAGCGTCTGCCACTACTGAGTGACTAACATTTGCTTACAGAGAGAATAGTACTTTTGGAGAACAGAGAATTAATCCTTGAATATATCATTACAACTTTATTTAAGGAAGAGAATAATATTTTCTAGGAGACTAAAACTATTCAATGACACATGCTTGATACAGAGAAAATTAAAACATAAAATAAACTGCATTCTTTTAACTACCATCATCAAATGAAAACATTGTTTGCTATTTAAATTATATTCCTCAAGTATATATTGATTTCTACATCATACTATGTATAAGATTTAAATTAATCTCAAGAATTAAATAATAAATAACAAGACTGCAGTTATATAAAATTAGCAAGTTTTAAAATATTAGCAGAAAGGTAGCAAAGTAAAGACATCAATTCTAGTTCTTCCTTCAACTGTGATTTATACACTCCTGATTAAAAAGATGAAAGTTCATTGTGTGAATGTCACACGTGCACGTGTGTGTGAGTGTTTGCATGCACACACGTCCTTCACCACATGGGAGAAAATAAGGCAACCAGTTCAAATAAGAAGTAATCAAAGAGTGAAAGTGAAAGTGAAGTCGCTCAGTTGTGTCCGACTCTTTGCGACCCCATGGACTGTAGCCCACCAGGCTCCTCCGTCCTTGGGATTTTTCAGGCAAGAACACTGGAGTGGGTTACCATTGCCTTCTCCAGGAGATCTTCTCGACCCAGGGATTAAACCCAGGTCTCCCACATTGTAGGCAGACGCTTAACCATCTGAGCCATTGGGGAAATCACCAGGGAAATCAAAGAGACCACATTTAAAAAATAAAGAAGTTGTAAAATTCTGACTGATTATTCTTGGAGAAATCACACCATGCTCAATGCACCAAAGTTTAAGGGATAAAATTTAAACTTAACAATCAAGCTGTTACCTAACCACAATTGGGTCCACTTTCCAGAACACAGCATAGCCAATCTAATGAGATGAAGCTGTGGTGAAGAAAAGTACAGAGTTTGTGGGAGACACTGAGCAAGAAGAACAGGCAGCTTAGGCTCAAAAGATCTCCCCATGGATTTTAGGGAAGGGTTGGTTCCTGTAAAACAACTTAAATATATGTGTCAGACTGTCGTCTATAATCCTTGATGAAGAACCAGGGTCCAGTGACTGCTCAACTGGGGTTCACTGTTTTCCTGCTGAACTACTGCTTAAGCTAGCAATACTTTTTCTTGGCTGCTTTTCCTTGCTTCCATATTCCCTCACTTCTCAACTTAGGAACTGCCTCAGTCTGATCTTTGGAACTTGGAGAGGGTCTAGGAAGCTAAAGCCTGTTTATATATATATAAACAAGAAATAGGATAAGCAGGTGTCTGCCATCAGGAAGGGTCCCACAGTGTCCTCATCAGTTTCAAAGCCTTCAAATATTTCCACTAGGTATCCAAAACCTAAATTACAAAACACATCTCCCCTTTCGTCTCCAGATTATGCTTCCTGAAAGAAAAACATACATCATCTTTTCCTTTTCTCTCCCTCATCAAATTTGACTTTTTATATCAGTGTCCTTTCTCCCTGAATCCCTATTCCACCCCGAGGTGTTTTCCAATCCCTTCAGTCCATCTGCCTGCCCTATTTTCACTACTTCTAAATCATTTTTTTGGCCTCCCAGTATCACATGTCCTGGCATTATTATTTGATTTTTAGGAATACACTATTTCTCTTTAGGTAAAGTGTGGTCTCCCAGCTTGTTCAGTGGTGAAGAATCTGCCTGCAGTGTAGGGGATGGAAGAGGCATGGGTTCAATCCCCAAGTCACGATGATTCCCTGGAGAAGAAAATAGAAGGCTACCCCAGTATTCTCACCTGGGAAATCCCATGGACAGAAGAATCTGGTGGGCTACAGTCCATGGGGTTGCAAAGAAATGGACGTGACTGAGCATGCACACATGCTAAGATTGTAGGGACCTTACTAAAATATATTATAATCATGACAGGATGATATCCTATTAAGATGTGTAAAAGAATTTCCTTATCATAGACACCCCAAAAGAGTTGTTCTCTAAAGGAAGAAGTTATCTCAGCCTTGGGCCAATTAATTCCACTTCTTTGTTTAACAGGGTTAATACCAGATACTTCTCTGCAAGTAATCTCTAGCTTAATTTAAGATTTGACAGGCTGAAAGAGATTCCATTGTGCTATTTGGCCAGCCAAAAGCTACTCATCTTATTGTGAATGTCTTTACCTCGAATTTAAGGTCCATTTGAGTTGAACATTTGTGTAGAAAATATATTTTCTAAATCACTTCCAGGGATACAGGGTTCTTGAATGCATTACCTAGATGCATTAAACAACCAAGAAAGGCAGTCATTATTTCACAACTTTATAGATTAGAAAGTTGAATCTCAGGCATATAAATGGTGGAATCAGTTTTAAACTCAAATTATAAATATATGCTATCTTTATTAAAACATGCTAACTTTTTTGGACATTGGCCCTTGGCTTCTCTCTAAAGTTTCAAACATAAATTTGAACTGTTTACATGTTTTCCACAGACCCTAAATCTCAACATAATGAATTAGGGATTCATAATAATTAACATCCCACTAGGATATTTCAACAGACATCAGTGCAATAAATTCAAATCTCATGTCTGTTATTTACCTTTTATGAAATTTTGGTCAATGTAAAAGTTGTTAATCTCAGTTTTCTTATTCTTAAAACAAGTGAAATAGCAGTACATAATCCACTGATTTATTGTGAGGAATGGCTACCTTATGGACTGCAGCATGCCAGGCCTCCCTGTCCATCACCGACTCCCAGAGTTTACTTAAACTCATGCCCAGTGAGTCGGTGATGCCATTCAACCATCTCATCCTCTGTCGTCCCCTTCTCCTTCCACCTTCAATCATTCCCAGCATCAGGGTCTTTTCAAATGAGTCAGTTGTTCACATCAGGGGGCCAAAGTATTGGAGTTTCAGCTTCAATATCAGTCCTTCTAATGAATAGTCAGAACTGATTTCCTTTAGGATGGACTGGTTCAGTCTCCTTGCTGTCCAAGGGACCCTCAAGAGTTTTCTCCAACACCACAGTTCAAAAGCATCAATTCTTCCACGCTCAGCTTTCTTTATAGTCCAACTCTCACATCCATACAGGACTACTGGAAAAACCAAAGCTTTGACTAGATGGACCTTTGTTGGCGAAGTAATGTCTCAACTTTTTAACATGCTGTCTAGGTTGGTCATATTTTTTCTTCCAAGGAACAAGCATCTTTTAATTTCATGGCTGATATCACCATCTGCAGTGATTTTGGAGCCCAGAAAAAATAAAGTCAGCCACTGTTTCCACTGTTTCCCCATCTATCTGCCGTGAAGTGATGGGACTGGGTGCCATGATCTTAGTTTTCTGAATGTTAAGATTTAAGCCAACTTTTTCACTCTCTTCTTTCACTTTCATCAAGAGGCTCTTTAGTTCTTCTTCACTTGCTGCCATAAAGGTGATGTCATCTGCATATCTGAGATTATTGATATTTCCCCTGGCAATCTTGATTCCAGCTTGTGCTTCATCCAGCCCAGCATTTCTCATGACATACTCTGCATATAAGTTAAATAAGCAGGGTGACAATATACAGCCTTGACGTATTCTTTTCCCTATTTGGAACCAGTCTGTTGTTCCATGTCCAGTTCTAACTGTTGCTTCCTGACCTGCATACAGGTTTCTCAAGAGGCAGATCAGGGTGTCTGGTATTCCCATCTCTTGAAGAATTTTCCACAATTTTTTGTGATTCACACAGTCAAAGGCTTTGGCATAGTCAATAAAGCTGAAGTAGATGTTTTCCTGGAACTCTCTCGCTTTTTCAATGATCCAATGGACGTTGGCAATTTCATCTCTGGTTCCTTTGCCTTTTCTACATCCAACTTGAACATCTGGAAGTTCACAGTTCATGTACTGTTGTAGCCTGCCTTGGAGAATCTTGAGTATTCCTTTACTAGCATGTGAGATAAGTGCAGTTGTGCGGTAGTTTGAGCATTCTTGCAGATGATCCATTAAATGGATTTAGAATCTTTATGTATTTCTTTGTATATGATGTTTTGTCTCTTTAATATGAGTAAATACAGCTTTTAGGATAATTATATCATTCAAGATTATTAATTGATTGTTTTTGCTTTCAGAATGCTTATACTGATTTGACAGTTTTGCAAAACAAAAGATTAAGCTTAAAATATTTGAAAAGTAATTCAGGTTTGAAATGTTCCAGATTTTAATTTAATATTAACTATATAAAAATTGGAAACCCTCTCTAATTCATAGAGTGATAAAGCCCTTGAATAATAATTTAGGCAATAATGACTTTAGTATATATTATTTTCATGATGAAAATATCACAATTATATCTTTAGAGATGAAAACTTTTATATATGTTGAAGATGGAAAAGGATAAAATATTAAATGTAGCCAATAGAAGGTGGACTTCCTTATTTCTTTTCTTTATACACCTGCTTTATCAAAGTCAGTATATTATCTAAGAAATTTATTCACTAGTCAAGATTCATGTTGGTAGGGGTGATAAAAATAGAGGTTGGTAAGAGGGTACAAACTTTCAGTTATACGATGAATAAGGAATGTATAACATGTAATGTATAACATGGTGAATCTAATGCATAACGTGGTGACTATAGTTAATAACATTCTACTATATACTTGATATTTTCCAGACAGTGAGTGTGTGCTCACTCAGTCATGTCCAATTCTTTGCAAATCCTGGACTGTAGCTTGCCTGGCTCCTCTGCCCATTGGATTTCCCAGGCAAGGATACTGGAGTGAGTTACATTTCCTTCTCCAGGGAATCTTCCAAACTCAGGATTTGAACCCACATCTCTTGCACTGCAGGCAGAGTCTTTACCACTGTGCCACCCAGGAAGCTATTAGCCATTCTGCAAAAGGTATGACAAGTTTTAAATGAAGAAGTTATTTGTTAAACTCTCTTTAGGATCAGAGTATTTCCTATGTCTGATATTTTATTTCTTGAGAGGGACTTACAATTTGGGGGCTAATTGCATCTATCTAAACATTCAAAATTCTGCCTGCCAATGCAGGAGATGCAAGAGACATGACTTTGATCACTGGGTCAGTAAGATCCCCTGGAGGAGGAAATAGCAACCCATCCCAGTATTCTTGCCTGTGAAATCCCATGGACAGAGGAGGCTGGTGGGCTACAGCCCATGGAATGGCTGAGTCCGACAGGACTGAAAGACCGAACACACACACACACACACACACACACACACAATGTTACTTCTCTTATGTCTTCTTGCAAATTTCATACAGAAGACTCTTGACTCTGGATCTCTTTAACATTACTTTGTGTATGTAGTTCACTAACTTGTAATGTCTTCCATTTTTCCCTATGCATTTATGTTGTTCTTCTGTGTAATCTAAAACCGAATTACTACCCAGACAGATTCCTTAACTTTTCAGTTAAGTCTACTTAAAATAATCCAGAGGTCCTTTTATGATTCTCCAACTAAGGCAAGCTATTTAAGATGTAATTGCTGGTCCTAAAAAATATAATAAATGGTAGATATATCCTGATTAAGCTGATGACTTCAAAATAATGTGTTGTAGTAATAAAATTGAGATACTACTCTAAAAACAAGGTGAAGTTTTCTTGCTGCTTATTTATTTAGAGGGTAGAGAAGAGACAACTGTTGTTTAAATATTTTTCCCCCACCCCGGGAGATATTTAATCCTCCATTATCTGATTCTCACTTTGCCTGCTTTCCATCATAAGATTCTAGTGTTTGATTAGATGTATTCAAATAATAAGAACAGCAATATTCTGGAGCTTGAAATAAATGCATAAAAGTAATCTTATTTCTAATTGTGTCTGAAGTAAGGATAAAAATATTCACCCATATGTAACATAAACCAATGAACTTTGGAAGTAGAAGAACTATGGCTGTCTTGGTCACTTCTTCCCAGCAAGTAGTCAGACATGAAATAGACTCAATAAATAATTTTTGGTTGAATAGATGATCTTTGTCCATAGTCATTATTTTGATTGCCAAAAATAATTTTTCTTACTTCTGGGCTTCAAATTGAGTTCCAAATTATTGAAAAGATGCAAATAATTATAGCAAAGTTAAAGCTTGGTAATTTTGACTGATCAGCTACAATCTGTCAAAGCCTGGCCAGCTTTTGACATGGATTTCCTAAATTAGCATAAAAATACTCTTTTACAATACATGCTATTCAGATTTAAACCTAAGAAAAGAAGACTGTGTTTTTTTTTAATTTTAAATGATATATTAAATAATTCATAATAGTATCCTTTCCTAGTAGCTCAGGTCTCATTACTGTGAGTATATGGTCCAATCTTGCCCAGAATTAGTACAATTTAATGAGTGGATTCACTGCATTCATAGTATGGTTTCCCAACTCTTCCTTCATATTTTTCTTGCTGTTTTAAATTTGCATGTGTAAGATTAATGTCACTGACAGAAAATGTATTTTAAAAGTCTTTTTTGAAAATGCCAGGTCCTCAAAAGATAGAAATCTGCATCATCTCTGCTGTGATGATTTTAATCTTCAAAAGAAGTTATTTAATTTATATCCTTTAATTCTCACATTAATGCTGATATTTTCCCTTGAATATTTTGCATGGGAAATATGGCTGTATAGTTCTGGCCAAGCTCAGAAATATTGACGATGTGGGTGGAAACAAATATTAATAGTACAGCAGGAGTTCCATGGCAACTATGTGGCTTCATTACCAAAACCACATACAAGGTTCTGCCTTCATAGTTTCTTATACGTTAAGCGGCATAAAGACACTGCATGGTTCATTTAGTCCCTAATTTTTCACTTGGGTAAATTACCTAGACATTCCGATTCACATAGAATTCATCCTGGGGAGAAACGGCACAGTTATTTCAGGAAAAAGAACTCCCTTTCAGATCTTGTATCAAACTGATTTATTATTCTACAGCGCCTCAACATTTTCCAATTATCAACAGAATTGAAAGCCAAACCAGAGGCAAATTCATCATTCTAAAAAGAAAAGAAACTCCAATAGACCAAATCCGGGTGATGCCACACCATTTTTTAAATTAACCATAACACCCCTCCCCAGATTTCTGCCCATCTTTTTCCCCTTGCCCTCCAGTCCACAACTTACCCTTTCCCTTATCCTGTTAAGACACAACAGGCACACATAATATAACTTATGAACACAATACTTTTATAAGATTTAGTCAAAATTACTTATTTTTACCTTCTTGGCAGCATTACCTTTCATTTCTCTGTCATGTGCTCTTTGGGGCTACTAGAATATTCTGTAGATACCGCCAATAAAAAATATATGGCTAAAATTATTATTATATATGTTTTATATATTAAAGTAAAGAAATATACTTTATGTATTCTATCAGATATATTAAGTAAATGGTCTGGAAATGTATGTAAATATTTAGAGTATTTTGGAGAAAATTTGTTAAATAAATATACTCAATAAGTCAAATAAAGAAGCTTAGACACAGGCTATTGCAGCAAAATGTGACTTTGTTATCTAGATATGCATAAATATACCTTGACATTATACAATTTGTGTAGCTGACAGCCCTAGATGTTAGTATAGTTATTAGGTGGTAAAAAGAAACTGCAATATAAATATCTCCTTAAATTGATGTAGATATTAATACATATGTGCATTTATAATTTTATGTTTTGCAAAAATATATTGTGTAGGGTGCAAGATAGTGGGTGATTTCACACTGAGTTCCCTCTAAACTGATGTACATCTCTGAGCCATCCACTTCTCCGAGCAAAGACAGCACAGAGGCAGCACAAAGGCGGCCTTGGAGATATGAGGACGTGCACTCTTCTGGGGCTTTCTCCACCCTGGGCCACGTTTCCCTACGTGAAAAGCCCAGGAAAAAATTACTCAGTGGAGATGTCTATACTCTCGGGCTTCCTAAGTAGTGCTAGTAGTAAGAACCCGCCTGCCAGTGCAGGAGAAGCCTGAGACAAGGGTTCAACTCCTAGGTTAAGAAGATCCCCGGAGGAGGTCATGAGAAGCCACTCCAGTATTCTTGCCTGGATACTCCCACGGACAGAGGAGCCGGCCAGGCTACAGCCCATAGGGTCGCAAAGAGTCGGACACGACGGAAGCAACTTAGCACGTATCATGCACAGACAGGTTAAATATACCAGGTTTTGAGGCCACAGGAGACTGGAAAGAAGAAACAAAAGAAGGTGTTCCTGGGGTCTAGATTTGATGATCTGCAGATTTATAAATTAACTATGCAGAGGAAGAGAGATCCTTGCACCTTCCATATGTCCTAAGATACCTGAGCCTTAAGGTAACCTCAGCGGAGCACCAGCAGCTCACATAGATAACTCATCATACACCGTGGTAGAGCAGACAGCAGAGAAAGAAAGGCACAAACAAGAGAATTAAAAGAGGCCCTGACCATTAAATATATGTTGGAAGTGATGAAAATATTCTGCTACACATGCCTCATCTGAGAAAAGTACTCAGGAAAAGACAGAAAACAATTAATTAAATTATCAATTTGAGATTAATATTACACCCTAATGGCAGAAGGCAAAAAGAAACTAAAAAGCCTTTTGATGAAGTTGAAAGAGGAGAGTGATAAAGCTGACTTAAAGCTCAGCATTCCAAAAATGAAGATGGTGGCACCCAGACCCATCACTTCATGGCAAATAGAGAAAAAGTGGAAACAGTGGCAGATTTTATTTTCTTGGGCTCCAAATCACTGTGGAAGGTGACTGCAGCCGTGAAATTAGAAGACTCTTGCTCCTTGGAAGAAAAGCTGTGACAAACTCAGCATATTAAAAAGTAGAGGCATCACTTTGCCAACCAAGGTCCTTATAGTCAAAGCTATGGTTTTTCCAGTAGTCATGTATGGATGTGAGAGATGGAATATAAAGAAAGCTGAGCACTTTTGATTTTGATTTGAATTGATTTGATTTGATTTGAATTGATGGTTTTGAACTGTGGTGCTGGAGAAGACTCTTGAGTGTCCCTTGGACTGCAAGGAGATCAAACTAGTCAATCCTAAAAGGAAACAACACTGAATATTTCATTGGAAGGATTGATGCTGAAGCTGAAACTCCGATATTTTGGCCACCTGATAGGAAGAACCAACTCACTGGAGAAATCCCTGATGCTGGGAAAGATTGAAGGCAGGAGGAGAAGGGGACAGCAGAGATGAGAGGTTGGATGGCATCACCAACTCAGTGGACATGAGTCTGAGCAAACTCTGGGAGAATGCAAAGGGCAAGGAAGCCTGGCATGCTGCAGTCCATGGGGTCAGAAAGAGTTAGACATGACTTAGCAACTGAACAACAATAGGTAAAATAGATATCAACAAGGACCTACTGTATAGCAAGGGGAACTCTACGCAGTACACCGTTAATAACCTATATGGGGAAGGAATCTGAAAAGAATAGATGTGTGTATTAATATATGAAGAGCTGAATCACTCTGCTGTGCCCTTGAAACTAACACAGCATTGTAAATGAACTCTGTGTGTGTGTATATGCATGCTTAGTCCTGTCTGACACTTTGCAATCCCACTTTGCAAACCTGCAGCACACCAGGCTATCCTTTATCCTCCACTATTTCCCAGAATTTACTCAAATGCATGTCCATTGAGCCAGTGATGCTATCTAACAACACATCCTCTGCTTTCCCTTTCTCCTTTTGCCTTCAGTCTTTCCCAACATCAGGGTCTTTTCCAATGAGTAGATTTTTTCGCATCAGGTGGCCAAAGTATCTGAGCTTCAGTTTCAGTATCAGTCCTTCCAATGAATATTCAGGGTTGATTTCCTCTAGGATTGACTGGTTAGATCTCCCTGCAGTTCAAGAGATGCTCAAGAGTCTTCTCCAGCACCACAATTCAAAAAGAATCATTTCTTTGGTGCTCAGCCTTTATGAATCTGAATATAGAAATGAGAGCAAATTATAAAATTATTGTTTTTATTTGTGATTGAAAATCAGCATATTTAACTAGCTATCTGATAGAGACATTAACCAAATAGAAAGAATAACTAACCCATTAGATTGATGATGCCTACGATGTTTATATTCATGTGTACACACATGCCACATCCTTAAGTCATGTTTAATTCTTTGTGACTCTATGTACTGTAGCTCCTCTGTCCATGGGATTCTCCAGGCAAGAATACTGGAATGGGTTGCTATGTCCTCCTCCAGGAGATCTTTCCAACCCTGGAATCAAATCTGAGTCTCTCGGGTCTCCTACATTGGCAGGCTGGTTCTTTATCGCTAGTGCCACCTGGGAAGCCCATTTATATTAATACTTTGTATATATTGAGTATAATACATACTAATCATCCAAACTGCTCTATATGTATGCTAATCAACACTGATTACCTTCTATTCACTTAAAATTATTTTTCATATAATTGAGATGCCAGATTCATGCTAGATTAAATGACAGTCATGTCTTTATAATAAAGATGTTTTTTGGAGTCAGTGACCTCTAAAGTATCAAACATATTTCATAGGCTATGGCTGTCTTACTTTAAGCCACTGTAAAACTCTATAAATTACCTGATTTTTCATATAAAGCTTTTTTACAAATCAGTAATTTGCCTGGTGCTTTTTAAAAAAGGGCAAAAGTAGTAGAAATTGTATTGCAGATATTTTAATAAGAGGGTGTGCATGCCTGCTAAGTCACTTCAGTAATGTCTGACTCTTTGCCACCCTATGCACTGTAGCCTGCTAGGCGTCTCTGTCCATGGGATTCTCCAGGCAAGAACACTGGAATGGGTTGCCTTGCCTTCCTCAAGGGATATTCCTGACCCAGGGATCCAACCAGAGTTTTTTATGTCTCCTGCATTGGCAGGCGGGTTCTTTACCACTAAGACCACTTACGAATCCCAATAAGAAAGCATTGATCGCTAATTACATATAATATTTGAACTACTACTAGTAATCATAGTAGGAATAAAGTAGTAATAATGGAGTTTCAATGCTTTCTATTTTTTTCAAGTCCTTAAAAATTAATCAAATTATTTGAAGTATGTTCAGGAGCAAAGAGGATTCACTTTTGACTCTACAGGGAACAGGATGCACATTAAGGACTTATTAATATTAAGGATGCATAGAAATTAAAACAATCCCATCATTGCTCTGTTGCAACACACAGATAACCCAATTAGGTTAAACTGAAGCAGAATTTTTTAAAAAAGTGAAAATGTGACAACTTCACATGGTTTAATTGGGTTAAAAATATTCCAGATTTCTAATTCAACTTTCAAACATTCAGCAATAGTCACTCCAATATGACTAAGAAACATTCCTATGAAAAATATGACATTGCAAGCTTATTTTGCAAGTTTCTATATGGAAGGGATAGCATTTATTATTCTGCTTTTGCAAAGCTCCAGTTGAACTTAGATATTCTATAAAGGGAAGATCCACAGGCCAGGAGCTTAAAGAAAAATGGCTTATGAATCCCAGTCCTTGGGCAGAGTCTTCCAGACACACTGGAGTCAGCTTAGGGAGTTCTTCACTACTTTGTGCACATATTACAGCAGAGGCTGGGTCACACAGAAAGAGTCATTCTCACATTTAAATGAATAATTTACTCTAACTCCTTTCCTTTGCAGTGAAAACATTTTATTGTCTTAATCCTTGTAAACAAATCTTTTTATTGATGTCTTCCAGGAACTATTTGACTTCCCCATACTACTTTTAGAAAACTCTTTCTTTTAAAAAGCCTGGAATTTATTCTTTTTCATAAAGTAAGTTTTACTCTCTATGGAGTTTAAGGAATTCTGTTTGCTACATACTGGATAGGGAAGTCCTGATGAGCTCATTATGTTATTAGAAAAGATCACTATCTTGGGACATCTGTGGTGGTCCCGTGGTTAAGACAGGGAGTGATGCTTCAATTCTTGATCTGGGAGTTAACATCCCACATGCCTTGTGGCTAAACAAAAACAAACATAAAACAAAGGCAATATTGTAGCAAAGACAAATAATTATTGTAACAAAGAAAGCAAACTTTAATGAATAATATGAGTTAAAAAAAAAGATCACGATCTCTTGGTACTAATGATTCAAAATCTGCCTGAGAGATCAGAAAACCAAAAATGTATTCTGTGCATAAACAAATTCAGTGTTTTCTCAACTCATACATGTCCTCATACATCAAAATCTTTTTAAAAATATTTCAAAGCATCAATGGGTACAGCTGAAACCCATACAGTTGCTTAGTTTAACTTTTATATATTTCATGCATTTTAAAACATACAAAAGAGCACAAGTATTTTAAGTACAAATATAATATTGCTAATTTTATACATAATGAAGACATGTTCTCTTTACATTGAAAAATTATTTTTTATGTGGCTTTCCAGAGGCAAAAAAGAAGTCTTTACGTTTTCAAAATATCTTGGCCATACTTTGGCATTCTTTACTATTCTGTCTATTTTTCATTTTTTTCAGTTTCTTACATGTTTAGCAATAATTATAGACAAATTTTGCTCTTGATGTTTAATATCTGTATTATAAAATATTATTATAGTAACATATAATATAAAACCACTACTTCTGCCATTTTAGGAAAAACAGTATAGATGTTATGTAGATGATATGTAAATGTATGGTCAGGCTTTCCAGGTGGCACAGTGGTAAAGAATCAGCAAGCCAATGCTGGAGACACAGGATTGATTCCTGGGCTGCGAAGATCACCTGGAGAAGGAAATGGCAGCCCACGCCAGTATTTTTGCTGGGAAATCCCGTGGACAGAGGAGCATGGTGGGCTGTTACAGTCCATGGGGTCAAAAAGGGTCAAACACAACTGAGTGACTATGCATACACACACAACTGCATGATTAGAGCTATGTTCAAATAAAATTGTATTTTTAAGGAAGAATGGCTGCCTATATTTAGCCCACAAACTATTTTGTCTACAAGGATTTAGAATGAATCTCAAACTGAAACAACTTCTAATGATTCTAATTTGAACATGTTTCTGAATGAATCCCAAAGAAAGACAATGCCAAAGAATGTTCGAACTACAGAACAATTGCACTCATTTCACATGCTAGCAAGGTAATGTAAAATCCTTCAAGCTACATTTCAACAGTATGTGAACTGAGAACTTCCAGATGTACTAGCTGGATTTAGAAAAGACAAAAGAACCAGAGATTAAATTGCTAACATCCACTGGATCATAGAAAAAGCAAGAGAGGTCCAGAAAAACATCTATTTCTGCTTTATTAACTACGCCAAAACCTTTGACTGCGTGGATCACAACAAACTGTGGGAAAATTCTTAAAGAGATGGGAATACCAGATCACCTACCCTGCCTCCTGAGAAATTGGTATGCAGGTGAAGAAGCAACAGTCAGAGCCAGACATGGAACAACAGACTGGTTCGAAATTCGGAAAGGAGTATGTCAAGGCTGTATATTGTCACCCTGGATGTTTAACTTACACGCAGAGCACATCATGTGAAATGCCAGGCTGGATGAAGCTCAAGCTGGAATCAAGATTGCTGGGAGCAGTATCAACAGCCTCATATATGCAGATGATACCACTCTAATAGCAGAAAGCAAATAGAAACTAAAGAGCATATTGATGAAGGTGAAAGAGGAGAGTGAAAAAGCTGGCTTAAAACTCAAGATTCAAAAAACGAAGATCATGGTATCTGGTCCCATGAGTTCATGATGAATAGATTGGGGAAAAGTGGAAACAGTGGCAGATTTTATTTTCTTCAGCTCCAAAATCACTGTAGACCATGACTGCAGCCATGAAAATAAAAAACTCTTGCTCCTTGGAAGAAAATCTATGACAAACCTAGACAGTGCATTTAAAAGCAGAAATATCACTTTGGTGAAAAATGCCTGTAATAGTCAAAGCTATGGTTTTTCCAGTAGTCATGTATGGATGTGAGAATTTGACCATAAACAAGGCTGAGCACTAAAGAATTGATGCTTTCAAACTGTGGTGCTGGTTAAGACTCTTGAGAGTCCCTTGGACAGCAAGGAGATCAAACCAGTTAATCTTAAAGGAAATCAATGCTGAAGACTCACTGGAAGGACTGACGCTGAAGGTGAAACTCCAATACTTTGGCCACCTGATGGGAAGAGCCGACTCACTGGAAAAGACCCTGATGCTGGGAAAGATTGAGGGCAGGAGGAGATGGGAGCAGCAAAAGATGAGATGGTTAAATAGCATCACTGACTCAATGGACATGAGTTTGAACAAAGTCCTGGAGATACTGAAGGACAGGGAAGCCTGGCATGCTGCAGTCCATGGGGTCGCAAAGAGTCAGACGTGACTTAGAGACTGAATAACAACAACCACAAGGAGTGAGTGACTTCAAAAATATTGCAAAAATGTAAACTTGTAAATAGATTTTATCTTCTTATTTCACTGAAATTTTACTTGTGACTTGTTGAAATTCAGCATTTCATCATCGGAAATGTTGAACTAATCTACCTGGGGGTTCAGTTCATACACAAGGATGTAGTGGTTATTAAGCCACCGAAGCTAAATGGAAATTCTTTATTATTGGTGATGTGATTTTAAAATACACAAGTATTATTTGCAAATTACCTTAATACAAGATTGTATTTTATTTAGTTTTGCAGTGATTCATTTTGTTCAGATTGTGACATATTTCCTTCAGAATAACTTGTAATAATTAAGCTTTATTCCACCATGTCTGTTTCCTCTCGTTATTTTATCTATTCAAATGAAAGCACCTAATTTTTTTCTGAGTATGTTAGGTCAATTACACTCATTATCACATCATATGGCTGATAAATCACTTTGTGTCTCTAAATGATAAGGATTTAAAATAGTAATATTATCACATTCAAAAAATAAGCAGTTGCTGAAAAAACCCACAATATTGTCTAATATCCTACATATTTCAATTTGTCTGGATTTTCTCAAAAATATATTTTTTGCCTTTGGTTTCTTCAATTCGGCATGCAAACAAGAGCCACACGTCATGTACTACATAATTTTGAGCAGATTTGTCTTCTAAGAGTTCTAACACTGTCCCACTGGGGCTCAGATTTACTAAATATTTTCTTAAATGAGAGGATGAGTCAAGATGCTTGGCCTAAGCCTTCAGGGTTTATCACCCAATCATAGACAAAAGGATAAGAGCACATGCCATTTGTCACACAGTAGAACAGGAACTGTGGACGTTAGAAAAAGGTGGTCATCAGGAAAAAATGCCTCCGTTTCTGGTTCACTGAAAAAAGTCTCATATTATTTATCTGATAAGCTTTTATTTTTTTTTAATTCGGAGGATAATTTTACAATGTTGTGTTAATTTCCGCTGTACAACAGCAATGTGAAGCAGTTGTAAGTACACATATTTCCCCTCCCTGTTGAGTCTCCTTCCCACTCCCTCTTCCCACCTCTCTAGGACACCACAGAGCTCTGGGCTGAGCTCCCTGTGTTTTCTGATTAAATAGCTATATATTTTACACACAGCAGTGTATATATGTCAATGCTACTCTCTCAATTCATTATCTGATAAGTTTTATTATAAAAACATGAAATATAAAATTTTCACATGTAGAGAAACACTGAATCAACAACTAAAAATCTTTCAGCACCTTTTGTAATACATGAGGCATAGAAGCAAGGGAAATTTTCAGGAAATGACATGAGTCTCTAGAATTTGAACAAGGTATACTTCAGGGGGTTGTGATAGTCTAGGTGGCTAAATTGGAATTTCTTTGGTAAATATTTATGTCATGAGCCAATACCAGAAACTGATGAATAACCATGCTGGGAAAGAGAGTTTAAAAATCTGTGATACTGCATTTGCTTCTGGGGAAGGGGGAGCAACATAGACCAGATTTATTCTCCTATCAAAAATTAGAAGAAGAAGATGGCAAAGTATATCAAATATGATTTTGAAATATCAAAGGGCAGGGAATGATGTGATGTGATCTCAGGGAGATGGGGAATGTGTGAAATGAGCCCTCTGCACAGGCTCACTGCTTTGAGAGAAGCTCTAGGACTCCCAGGTGGGGGAAGAGAACCAAGAGACTCTCTGAGTTGAGGAGATTAAGCTGAGAAGCCAAGGATTCCAGAACTTGCAAGACAGAATACTGAGGAGAGAGCTGCATGGAGACAGGGCTCCAGGGATCAGTGGAGGGTCCCTCTCAGGTACACAGTTGAGTGATGATCACTGCATATTATAAAGCCTGGCACAAGTTGTTTTCTGTTTTTTGGGGTTTTTTTTTTTTTTGCCATCTGAGTGAGGATAAGAATTATTGATAATGCACTATAATTTGTTTTGCTTTCCCCTATTCTTGGTAAACTATTTTTACTGATGACATTTTGGAGCAGAATATGTCATACATTTTTTTCCTTTGATCAAAAATGAATAAATCAGAATGGGACTGGGGCAATGAAAAATATACACTCAGTTGAGAGTAAATGAAAGATTAACTAAAACTCCCACTCAGACATCTAATCATATGACAAAACATGATCAATGCATGGTTCTTACAAATTCAAAAAAGAAAAAATTCACACACTGATAAAAAGTAATATTTCTAGCAACAAATAGAAGTAATCTTCCTAATGACCTTAATGCATTCCCAAATAAACCTGACTCAGTTCAGAGAAGACAAGCTGTGAATGCTGAAAGCTTCATTAACATTTATCAATTTCTTACGCTTCAAGCTGTTTCACTTTAGCTGTTGTGAGTCTTAAAAGCAGAGGGTACTGATTTTAAGCTAAGTTAAAGTTTCAGGTATATTTCAAAACCCCCTCTCACTTTTACATATGTGATTGATGTAAGGTTTTGAATACTGAAAATGATATTTAATCTAATTTCTTGAGTTTCTGAGAAACTCTATCATTAAAAAAAATATACCTTTCAGAATGATGTTGTTTACAAAAGTGGATAAATTTGACTTTGGTTTAGAGTAACCGATTATTCATATTCTTTTGTCTTTAAATGATATTTTTCTAAAATATTTGTCCACATTAAAAATATATGATTTACTGTCAATATATGAAATCAATAGGAAAATTATTGTTTTGATTTCTATTATCAAAGTGAAACCTTTAACCCAATGGAACACCTGAATGCCTATTATATGCAAGATCCTATGTAAATACCAGGTATGAAATATATTTATTGATTACTTATGATGATAACCCTTAGAACACCCATTCTCATGGCTTTTAACTTTATCTTTCAGTTGTGTTCTTCTTTTACTGGGTGACTAAGAAGGCTTCATATTCAGTTATATACCCTCTCAGATAAAGTTGCCAAGTAGGTTAATGGAGCAGAACCCCCTGCCTATACAGGATCATCACAAGAGCAACAAATCAATTGTTTAGGACCAAAAGTGCTAATGGACACTAGACATATATTGACCTAAGTTATATAGTAACAAATCATTTGACTAAATTCTTACTGGCATTTCATGTTTTATACATGGCTTTAAAGGAAAAGGTTAGATATTAATAATAGGACTTCTGTTTAGTTCAGTCACTCAGTCATATCCAACTCTTTGTGACCCCATGAACTACAGCACACCAGGCTTCCCTGTCCATTTCCAACTCCCAGAGCTTGCTCAATCTCAGGTCCATCAAGTCGGTGATCTCATCCAACCATCTCATCCTCTGTCATCTCCTTCTCCTCCTGCCTTCAATCTTTCTCATCATCAGGGTCTTTTCCAATGAACCAATTCTCATCAGGTGGCCAAAATATTGGAGTTTCAACTTTAGCATCAGTCCTTCCAAGGAATATTCAGGACTGATTTCCTTTAGGATGGACTGGTTGGACCTCCTTGCTGTCCAAGAGACTCTCAAGAGTCTTCTCCAACACCACAATTGAAAAGCATCGATTCTTTGGTGCCCAACTTTCTTTATAGTCCAACTCTCACATCCATACCTGACTACTAGAAAAACCATAACTTTGACTAGATGGACCTTTGTTGGCAAAGTAATGTCTCTACTGTTTAATATGCTGTCTAGATCGGTCATAACTTTTCTTCCAAAGAACAAGTGCCTTTTAATTTCAGTCATCATCTGAATTTTATCTTCATCTTTTAATCATCATCTTTTAATTTTACAGTCATCATCTGCAGTGATTTTGGAGCCCAAGAAAATAAAGTCTCTCTCTGTTTCCATTGTTTCTCTGTCTACGCCATAGAGTAATGGGACTGGATGCCATGACCTTCATTTTTTCAATGTTGAGTTTTAAGCCAGCTTTGTCACTATCCTCTTTCACTTTCATCAAAAGGCTCCTTAGTTCTTCTTCACTTTCTGCCATAAGGGCGGTGTCATCTGCCTATCTGAGGTTATTGATATTTCTCCTGGCAATCTTGATTCCAGACTGTGCTCCATCCAGCCCGGCATTTCGCGTGATCTACTCTGCATGTAATTTAAATAAGCAGGATGGCAATATACAGCCCTGACATACTCCTTTCCAAATTTTGACCAGTCTCTTGTTCCATGTCCAGTTCTAACTGTTGCTTCTTCACCTGCATATAGATTTTTCATGAGGCAGGTAAGGTGGTCTGGTATTCCCATCTCTTTAAGAATTTTCCAGAGTTTGTTGTGATCGACACAGTCAAAGACTTTGGCATAATCAATAAAATAAGACTTTAGTAGTACATTTAATAGTAGCTTGGGAAGAAATAGAGTCCAAAAAAATTGAAACGTTGAAGAAAACTTTCACAGAACTATGACAGTTTTATATATGATTGAAAAAGCTTTAATCAATAGAATCCTAATTAAATGTAACCTGCTGCTTATATTGTATTTGTTGTTATTTAGTAGCCAAGTTGTATTTGACTCTTTTGCAACCCAATGGTCTGTAGCCTGCCAGGCTCCTCTGTCCACAGGATTTCCCAGGCAAGAATATTGGAGTGGGTTGCCATTTCCTTCTCCAGGGAATCTTCTGCACCCAGGGATCAAACCTATGTATCCTGTATTAGGAGGTGGATTCTTTGCCACTCAGCCACCAGGGAAATCCTTATATTAGATAATTTCAAAACAAGTTTGGCATTAAATATATTATTTCATTTGAATAAAATTAGTCTGGTCAAAGATCAGTTGAGTGGTATGTATGTAAGCACAAAGAGATAGGTAATAGAGTGACAAAGCAAATAATTATAGCTGATATGCAATATTTCATTAAGTAAACTATGAGGCTGATTACTGGAATATGGGACAGGTTATAAGCCAACAGAATGGAAACAGACTACTACATTATCAAGTGTGTTATTCTAATAAAATATTAAAAACAAAACCACAAAACCTTGTGGACAAAATGCTCTGTGATTAAGTCTTGAGATTACCCTGATTACCAGAACACAAACTCTTGACAGGCTAAACTTAAAGAGACTGGCATCACCAATGTTGGTGAGGAAGTGATGCCACTATAAACCTCATAGAGGGTTGATTGGGATGTAAATTGGTACAACTACTTTGAAAAAAATTACAATTTGCTTACTGTATAAGAAAATCAAACAAAAAAGTAAAATGGAAAAAAACTACCTATTTTATGACTAGAAATTTGTACTCCTAGATATATTTATTCAAGGTGGATGAGAACATATATTCACAGAAAGACTTGAATAAGAATATATATAGTGGTTAATTCATTATCATCAAAAAATAGAAAAATGGAAATTGGGCAGAAGTCCGTTAATAGAACACTGGAAAAACAAGTTACACTTATTAAGATAATGGAATATTGCTCAGCAATAAAAGGAAACATACTATTGATGCATGCAGTGACTTTAAAGAAACTCAAAAGCATTATGCTGACTTTAAAAATTTACATAAAAAGAGCATTGGATGATTACCTTTATGAAAAATTCAGGAATACATACATTTTGAGTATGGTGAGTGTGGGGCAGGGATTGATTAGAGAAAAAAAAGAAGAAAATCTTCTGGAATGATAGTTATATTTAATAACTTGATAGGGGTTTGAGTTATAGGGATAAATGCATTTATCAAAAATCAGCAAATGAGCAATAAACATAAAATTTATGTCCAAATATGAATAATTTTTGAGCTCAAGTTAATGATGTGCATGCTAATGTATTTAGGTGAAATATGTTGATATTCTTAATTTATTTTCATATGTATTAAGTCTGATTGGTTAATGGATATAGGATGGAAGGTATACAGTTGGTAGGTATATGATAGAACATGTATAATGAAATGTTAATAAAGGAATCCATGTAGTGGACATGCAGAAATTTACCGGGAAACTCTCTCAAATTTGCAACTCTGAATATTTATTGGAAGGACTGATGCTAAAGCTGAAGTTCCAGTACTTTGACCACCTGATGTGAAGAGCCTACTCATTGGAAAAGACCTTGATGCTGGGAAAGAGAGAAGGCAGGAGGAGAAAGGGATGACAGAAGTTGAGATGTTTGGATGGCATCACTGACTCAATGGACATGAGTTTGAGCAAACTCTGGGAGATAGTGAAGGACAGGGAAGCCTGGCGTGCAGTAGTCCATGGGGTGCAAAGAGTCAGATAAGACTTAGCAACTGAACAACAACAAAGACCTTTTTCTTAATAAAATGTTTAAAAGTACCTTCTTTGAGCTCCCAAACTTCTATGAGGAAGTAGAACAGTGATAAGAAATCCATATAGCCTCTAAAGGAAGGTCAAATTTTTTCACATGTGGTCAAGAATTATTAGAAGAAAACACTTCACAGACAATGGAGCCTCTGTTCAAGGAGAAAAATAATTAAAAATACTCTCCCCACAATCCTAGAACTTGAATCTTATTCCCCACTCGTAGGGGCTGTACACTCACATAGTAATTTCCTCTCGAGATTGCAGATGTCCTTAGGGCCAGTGACTTCAGGGTATCCTTTATTTCTTCACATTTTAAATAGGGCTATATATTGCAGTTTATTTTTTTCTTATTCCATCTTTGCATACTGACTATTAAGTTAATGGATCTCTAGATCAAGAGAAGCCACATACAAATTTAATGTAAAGACCAATGTTTATCACAGAGACATCCTAGATTTTGAGTTTAATACCAACAATGTATTCTAATTTTGTATTAAATTCCATAGGGAGAGTTCAAATATGTTCTGGGTGGAAAGAAGAGTTCAAAAATGTGGGTGTGCTCAGTAGCTCAATCATGTCGGACTCTTCGAGAACCTGTGGACTGCAGCCTGCCAGACTCCTCTGTCCATGGAATTTTCCAGGCAAAAAATACTAGAGTGTGTTGCCATTTCCTACTCCAGGGGATCTTCCTGACCCAGGGATCAAACCTGTGTCTCCTTTGGCAGGTGGATTCTTTATCACTTGAGCTACCTGAGAAGCCCCCAATATGATGTGTATTTATATGCAATTTATTGCTAAACTATACTGGTTAATTAAAGGAGCTCATTTTTCTTTAAAAAATTGTGTGTAATTATATGGATATGTGTATGTACAATAACATCTACACCTTCGTGCCAGAGAAGTTCCAGATGCTGAGTCACCAATGCAAAAGTTGGAGGGGATAAGGGTGGGGCAAGAGCAAGGGGAGGATTGGAAACTCTCAACAAAACAGTTGCAAAATGAGATCTCCCTGTCTCTTATCCCACTAAGGTGAAGCCCGAAATTCACATCTAGCTGAAGTTAATTAGGGGCTTTCATAACTAAAGAGCAAAAATCAAAGCAAAGCAGATGATGTTTATACAATGACACTTATACTGCCTTGCTAGAAAAAGTAATGCTAGCTTAGTTACATGTACTCCACAAAAGGCTTCCTCTTTTTAGAATTAGATTTCTCTAACCTAATGACAATGCCCTCACCTTCTTATGCTTATTGGAAGCCACATTTGACAAAACCTAACTTTGCACAACAGAGCTGTCAGCAATCTCCAGATTTAAGAGAGGAAAAAGTGGAAACAGTTCAACATATTCAGCAGTTGAGGATAACCACATTAAGTAAATCATCCTACATATAGGCAAAGTATGAAAACTTGTAAGATGAAGAATATGAACATGGTCCATATTTTAACTGATGGGAAATATATATCAAAAGAAATGTTTATAATGACTCAATGAAGACATGTAACAATATCCTAATTAAAGAGTTTCTTTATGGAAACAGCCAAATGTTTATCAAGAGACAGTTGGTTAACTGCAGTGTGTTCAATTGGTAAACTATTTTACCACTGTTAAAATAGTAAGAATTATGATTATGAATATGAATATAGACATGAATGTGAACTATAAGTGAAAAGTAATAATTTCATTACAACAAATGTCAAACTATAAAGAAATCTAAATCATTTTATTTAGATATCACTTGGGAAAACATTTTACTCTTAAAAGCTATAAGAAACTATTCATAAAGTAAAATAAACACTAATTTATTAAAATACTAAATTTTGTTTCCATGTTTATTTGGAACATATTATATTCAATTTTCTTTTACATTTCAAAATAGCATTTAGCAATATAGTTTATCATAAAATTAATCCATATCATAAAGTTACCTAAATAGACAAATCTATAATTTTTAGTAATTTCACCAATTTGTGCAATCATTCCCATAATAAAGGTTTAGAAAATTTCATCATACATAATCCTTCTGTCCATCTTTTGTTAATTTCCATCTCCACCCCTAGCCTCAGACATAGGTTAATCTACTTTCTGACTCCAAAAATCTGCCATTTTTGGACATTTCATGTAAATGGAATCATATAGTCTGTGTCTTTAATATTTGGTCTTTGAAATGATATCTTGCTTTAAACACACACATTTGAATTTCTTAAATTATTTCACTTAAATCTCAAAAGCTTCTATGTATTCATAGAGGCATCAAATGATGTTGAATCATAGTGAATATTCATGTAAGACTGTGAAGACAATTTTCGAATCATATTTTTGATATTTCAATTTAACTGTGCAGTACTTCTAATTTTTTTTAACAAAACAAAGAGACAACTTTATTCTTGCTGATTTGCCATTCTTCATGTGTGCATAACTGTATGAATGGTGTGAGTATATGTGTGTTATGGTCATGAATTTAATAGTATATTCTTCAGCTCCCCTGAAAATTTAATTTATAGGTAAAAACCAAAGCCCAGATTTAAATAGCTCATTTTAATACTACATTTATATAAAGTAATCATCACATCCAATATAGTATATGGTACAGTATAGCATGGAATAGTATGGGATCATATGGTATAATATAATACAGCATGTGGCGTGCATGCTCAGTCGCTCAGTTCTGTCTGACTCTTTTGCGACCCCATGGACTCTAGCCCGCCAGGCTCCTCTGTCCATGGAATTTTTCAGGCAGGAATACTGGAGTGGATTGCCATTTCCTACACCAAGGGATCTTCCCCAACTAGGGATCAAACTGGCATCTCCTGCATCCCCTGCATTGGCAATTAGATGCCTTACCACTGTGCCACCTGAGAAGCCCAATAGTATAGCATAGGTGTCTCCTATAGCCAAAGCAATATGCTACATCAAGTACTCTTTCCCATGGAGTTTTCAACTATAATCTGGGATAGCATTCAGTATTTATTTAGGACATGTAGCTGGGTCAGTGCAAGACCTTGCCACAGTCCAGCCTACTTCAGTCAAGTGGATAGGCAAATTCAGTCACAGAACATGGAATTCTGAAGGGTTTCTCCCTGGAAAAGCTAATACTACATATCTAGATACACTTGACTCACGACAGAGGGAGCATAATACAGATGTACCACAGACATGCTCAACTGCAATGTCATTTTATGATAATAGTCTGCATCTTGTTATATAGCTTCAAAATGAATATCTTCAAGTTATTAAAAAATCCAATGCTCAAGAAAAAGTTGTGTGATTCATTCTTAGGCTATAGTCAATAGATCAGTGAGTCCTTAGCATGATTTCTACCATTTGTGTCATGGCAAAAAATACAACTCTTTATTTGAGATGATGTGTATTTATCCTTCAAGTCTCAGGTCAAATGCAAGTCAACTGATAGCTACCCTGCATCCCCTGGGCAGATTGAGTTGCTAATCTCTAATCAAGGATTATCTATGATTTTAAATGTGTTAGTCAACCTCACTAATAACTGTCAATATCCTCAGAAAGAGGGCATTGTTTCCTCATCTTTATAGTTCAATGTGCCTAACACAAAGCACTTGGTAGGTACTGAATAACAAACAATTGATGCATAGGTGATAATCTGTCTCAGAGAGCAGCAAAAGCATACACCTTTCCGAAAAAAAGCAACATTTCAGTGAGAACAATGATTATATAGTCTCTCAAAGAGAGGGTGATTTCCATAGGGTTTATTGTGGACATACTCATGATAACTCTGTAAGAAATCTTTCCCAAAGCTTCTAACCACAGAGGCATTTGATTGCCTCTTACATCGGACATGGTCTTCTTTTGAAATAAATATATCATTTGTTCCAGCTTCTTGTTTCTACACACCCACTTTCTGCTTTTAACAAAGACTGAACAGAATGTATTTTCCCCAAGGACCAACTTCTGCTGTTTGAAATGTTGTCTTACACGGATGCACTTACACTTACCTAGAGATTATTTCTAAACTTGTTTTGTGTGCCTTTTTCTCAGTATCTTTCTTTACAATTTATTCAGAGTTCCTTTATATTATTCTATTTGATCCAAATACAATCATATTTTGTATATCAAATGAATTCATTTTATTTTATTTCTAACTTCTAACTGGTTCAAGTGAGACAATATTTTTTACTGAACTGTGACCACAAAATTGTATCATACTTATGATTCACTTGAATACACCTTCAGTGTAATAGTGTGTCTCTTCACACAATATAGTATAACAATTTTGTATATTACACAGTTGTATTATGTAGAATTCTTCCTATTAACTTTCTTCCAATTTACTTCTGTTTGAGTCTGCCACCATCTTTCACTATCATATAGTTTGATTTTTGCAATCTCATTTCTTCTTCATTTCTGAGAAGATGTCAATTAGGGTCCTTTCTACCAAAGAAACTTTCTTGTTTTGCCGGGTTTGTTACTTGACTATGTTTTCCTGGCTTGTGTGTGTGTTAGTCGCTTAGTTGTGTCCAGCTCTTTGCAACCCCATGGACTGTAGCCTGACTGTCCATGGAAATCTCCAGGGAAGAATACTGGAGTGGTTTGCCATTTCCTTCCCCCGGGGATCTTCCCAACCCAGCGATCAAACCCGGGTCTCCTGCATCACAGGTAGATTCTTTACCAGCTGAGCCACCTTGGTCTCCTTTGAATTGTTCCCCTCCCTTTCTGATCCCATTTCCTCCTGCCACTGATGGTTATCTAACTAATCTCCTTTCTTCTACTCATTCGCCCAAAGTTAATCTCATAACATCCTTTAACAAACATAACAATCTGGAAAAAAAAAAAAAAAAACAACTATCAGCATCAGCATTTCTATCAGAAATCTGATATATTCTTTTCCCAGTATTTCCATATAGACCTTGCCGTTTTTCCTTATACAGTTTGCTTATATCGTATTTGATGGTGGTGGTGGTTTAGTCACTAAGTCGTGTCTGACTCTTGTGACCTCATGAACTGTAGCCCACCAGGCTCCTCTGTCCATGGGATTCTCCAGGCAAGAATACTGGAGTGGGTTGCTATTTCCTTCTCCAAGGTTATATTGTTTTTAATAATACATAAAAGAAATATTTTCTTGTACAACATGAAATATGTTTGCTATAACATCCTCTTAAGCAAAGAATAATATTGAATATTTGGATTTATGTAGAAGAAAACAGAGGAGCTACAGGATCTTAGGTTGGACAAGGATGGAATTGATGAGTAGCAAGACAATAGGAAATCTATCTAGGACTGTAAAATGAAATGTATTTTATAAGTGATAATCATTTCCATAATATCATGGTTGCAACAGATATGGGAATGATTTTGTGCACATTATTAAATGTTTTTGATTGCTCTTGTTTGAGAAAAGAAAAGAGAAAAAAATTTCCTTAGAAATCTTTGCAGAAAAATTATAATAGGAATTATTTTAACCCTGGAAGAAATCTCAGAGAGCATCAAGCTCTAGTTATTTAAAGTTAACTCACCAATATAGTAAGATTATCTTTGTCAACGTTAATATAAAAGTATAAGAACTACTAAAATCATCAGATATCCAACATCTGTTTCAAAAAATAATTTCAAGAGAAAGTTTATGGAAATTTTTCATTTTTATACCAGTGCCAAAATACATGTATTCAGAATTTCTCTCAAATTAATGTAATAATGTCTTCAAATGTTTTATGTTACTAAGCTTGTACTTTTAATTTGACATGAGATACTAGACTCCTTCATAATGAATACTGAATATTTATTAATTTTCTACTGCTGGGCAATAATTTGAAAACAATGTTATATGTCTGTAAATAAAAAGCTTAAAACAAAGAATTGTCTGTTATGAAATAAATGTGTTCTCATTTAATTTATTCAAATCTGTCTTGTTCTCTTTTAATTAATTCAAATCTGCCTTGGGTTTATATTATTGAGATGACATTAAGTTACATCTAGTATTGTGATATGTTAAACACTGGGATAGGTGTTTTCATATTACTTCTTATTTAATCTTCCTAATAATCTTATGAATCAATATCCTCACAACCATGTATTATGAAAACAGAAGTTCTGAGATTATCTGAGTTCTAAATTATCCACATATAGTTAGTTATAGTAAGAAGTGGATAATCTGAGTTAATGACAATAGTCATACTCCAAAGTCATGTTCTTTTCTTACTCCATTGTTATTAATTTTTATGTATCCTGCTGCTGCTAAGTCGTGTCCGACTCTGTGCAACTCCATAGATGGAAGCCCATGAGGCTCCGCCGTCCCTGGGATTCTCCGGGCAAGAACACTGGAGTGGGTCGCCACTTCTTTCTCCTACATAGAAATTATTAGGCTTTAAAAATATTTCCAGTTATCTTTCTGTGTACTATTATGAGTAAATAAGCAATTAATCAAAGCTGTAGCTAAATTTCCCAGAGGGTTTGCCTTTTGATTTTCTGTAAGTTCTAAAGTATTCTCTCCTTAAAGTGAAAACTCCTGAGAGTTTCTTTTTTTCTTTTTTCCCTCACATTTATGTAGAAAGAGCAATACTGTCTCACCTAATTTACTGTGTTTTTCTCAGGATCAAAGAAATTAAGACATGTTGGAGTATTATTTAATTATTCCTTTCTCTTCCCTAGCTGCTCTGGGCAATTTCATAAGATAAAAAATTGAACACTAAAGCATAGATATCTTCTATTATAACTGGATTGAAGACCGAAGCTTGGAATTGAAATCAACAAATGTACTCACTCCCAAATTTGATGTTAACTCCAACTAATGAATTGATTAAAGCTGGTAATGGAGTAAAATGTGTGCACATTGAGCACTGCAGCCCGCCACACAGACAAAAGAGCAAGAGTTGGATGAGAAGAGATGTGTTCTTTGGTCAGCAGTGAGAAAGCGTGGCCTGAGCTCCTACCCAGTCTCCCATTCATTTACAGAACACAAGAGAAAACACAGTGACCCTTTCGGACCCAAATCAGATGTAACCAGAAGTCCAAGCCAGGCATTGTGGTAGAGATGGCTAATTCTCAGTATCATCCGCTTCTTATGCAATAATATATACATATGGCTGAGAAATGACTAGTCTGGTAAATCCTCTCTTTCAGCAATATGGCAACATGATTAGGTTTGGGGCAAAAGATGTGAGTAACTTGGGTTTTATCCTTACATTGAAAAGAATGAGCTTTTCTCTTCCCCCCTCATCTGTTCACTCCAAATCTGGACTGGAATGAAGAATAGGACATGAATGATATTAACATATAGCCTAAGAATGCAAAAGAAGAAGTCTAGAAACCAATTTTGAATATCATCATCCCTGGATCATCTGTCCTATTTCTTATGCTCAGGATGAAAGAAATTGTCTGGATGAAAGCAGCGTATTGGGGAGGTTCTTGTTACAGCAGCCTTCAGCTCAGTTTAGTACCTCAGTCGTGTCTGACTCTGCGACTCCATGGATGGCAGCATGCCAGGCTTCCATGTCCATCACTAACTCCTGGAGCTTGCCCAAACTCATCTCCATCGAGTAGATGATGCCATTCAAATATCTCATCCTTTGTTCTCCCCTTCTTCTCCTGCCTTCAATCTTTCCCAGCATCAGAGTCTTTTCAAATGAGTCAGTTCTGTATCAGGTGGCCAGAGTACTGGAGTTTCAGCTTAAGCACCAGTCCTTCCAATGAGTATTAAGAACTGATTTCTTTTAGGACTGACTGGTTGGATATCCTTGCAGTCCAAGGGACTCACAGGAGTCTTCTCCAACACCACAGTTCAAAAGCATCAATTCTTTGGTGCTCAGCTTTCTTTATAGTCCAACTCTCACATCCATACATGACTATGTTAAAAACCATAGTTTTGACTAGTTGGATCTTTGTCAGGAAAGTGTCTCTGCTTTTTAATATGTTGTGTATGTTGGTCATATCTTTTCTTCCAAGGAGTAAGCATCTTTTAATTTCATGGCTGCAGTCACCAACTGCAGTTTTCGGAGCCCCCCAAAATAAAGTCTGTCACTGATTCCATTGTTTCTCCATCTATTTGCCATGAAGTGATGGGACCAGATATCATGATCTTAGTTTTCTGAATGTTGAGGTTTAAGCAAGCTCTTTCACTCTCCTCTTTCACTTTTATCAAGAGGCTCTTTAGTTTCTCTTTGCTTTCTGCCATAAGGATGGTGTCATCTGCATATCTGAGATTATTGATATTTCTCTTGGCAATCTTGATTCCAGCTTGTGCTTCAACCAGCCTGGCTTTTCACATGATGTACTCTGCATAAAAGTTAAATAAGCAGGGTGACAATATACAGCCTTGACTTACTCCTTTTCCAGTTTGGAATTAGTCTGTTCCATGTATGGTTCTAACTGTTGCTTCTTGACCAGCATACAGATTTCCCAGGAAGCAGGTAAGATGGTCTGGTAATTCCATCTCTTTAAGAATTTTCCACAGTTTGTTGTGATCCACACAAAGGCTTTGACATAGTTAATAAAGCAAAAGTAGGTGTTTTTCTGGAACTCTTGCTTTTTCAATGATCCTGCAGATGTTGGCAATTTGATCTCTGGAAAAAATAGCAGCCTTATCTAATAATACATATATAATGGCAATGAATACTGCTTCAACATTTCAGTCAGTGAAGTCACCTGTTCCTCCATGAGTAAAAGCCTTCTCCAGAGGAAAAATGCTCTATTATTTATGTTGAATTTTACCTTTAAGTAACAGAAATTTTAACAAGTTAATTGAGAGTAAGAAGGCTAAGAAATCTCATCAATGTTTCTCACCCAAGTTCTGAAACAATAGATAGAAATAAGGACTCTGGCAAAGGGTTAAAAAATATCTAGTAAGGTTTTGGTTTTTTTTTTGTTTTTGTTTTTTTTCTATTCCTGAACATTTGACTTAGATTGGTCCAGGAACAAGTGGCCTGTAAAACCACAGGTTTCCTCAGAGTAAAATCATGTTTCCTCTGGACGACTGTTTCCACTAGAAAATTATGATGATGAGGTTGGGCACATGTCCAAATCTTTATCCAAAGACATCAAACATTTAAGTATTTCTCCTTTTCTAGAAACCAAAATGCTAAGAAATTGGAGGAGGCCAGAAGCATCATATTCACAGACACCTCTACATTGATCTGGAAACACTGAGTGTCAAGAATAATCAGCTTCTCTCCCTGTATTCCAAAACCCTTTTTCAATTAATCTATCACCCTAAAACATGAAACCTATAATCAAATAGAAATACCCTTACTGTATACTTGGGTAGTTGATGAGTCTTCTTCAGACTTTCGGGAGGTCTTTCCATCCATGCAAACTACTGTTACATAATACACTCCTCAAAGAGTATTGACAGACAAGATGGAATTTATCTCTACAAGGCAGAAAAATGTATCAAAACAGTGTTTATTAAATAAGTTCCATAAACCCTTTATTCAAGTCTGAAAATGTTATGTCCAATTTTATTTTTTCTCTCAATTTATGTGTGTGTGTGTGCACTCATTCTCTCAGTTGTGTTTAACTCTTTGCGACTCCATAAACTGAGGCTGCCAAACTCCTCTGTCCATTGGATTTTACTGCAAGAATACTGGAGTAGGTTGCCATTTCCTTCTCCAGGGATCTTCCCAGCCCAGGGATTGAACCTGTGTCTCTGGTGTTTCCTATATTGGCAAGCAAATTCTTTACCTCTGAGCCACCTGGAAAGTCCACTCTCAAGTTATATCCACGTTTTTCTTTTTTCAAACATATTGCATCTGTGGTTCAGCAAACACATTAAGTCGGCAAGAAAAAATCTGCTTTTAAGCAGTAACTGGTGATTTTGGACTGTGTCAACTTAGCTAAAGTAGAATTATGTTTTCCAGAATTCCTCCTCCACTATGATTTCAAATCAGAATTGTCTAAAAGAGACACATGTTGGAGAATGGAAGTAAAGCATCACTCATCTTCTCTTAAGGTCCTAGTATTTGGAAACAAAGAGAGACAGAGGAAAATGTAGCCAGAAGGTTGATCAGTTCAGTTCAGTAGCTCAGTTGTGTCTGACTCTTTGAAACCCCATGAACTGCAGCATGGCAGGCCTCCCTGTCCATCACCAACTCCCGGAGTTTACACAACCACATGCCCATTGAGTCAGTGATGCCATCCAACCATCTCATCCGCTGTCGTCCCCTTCTCCTCCTGCCCTCAATCTTTCCCAGCATCAGGGTCTTTACAAATGAGTCAGTTCTTCGCATCAGGTAGCCAAAGTATTGGAGTTTTAGCTTCAACATCAGTCCTTCCAATGAACACCCAGGACTGATCTCCTTTAGGATGGACAGGTTGGATCTCCTTGCAGTCCAAGGGACTCTCAGGAGTCTTCTCCAGCACCACAGTTCAAAAGCATCAATTCTTCGGCATTCAGCTTTCTTTATAGTCCAACTCTCACATCCATACATGACTGCTGGAAAAACCATATCCTTGATTAGATGGACTTTGTTGACAAGGTAATGTCTCAGCTTTTTAATATGCTGTCTAGTTTGGTCATAACTTTCCTTCCAAGGAGTAAGTGTCTTTTAATTTCATAGCTGATATCACCATCTGCAGTGATTTTGGAGCCCAGAAAAATAAAGTCAGCCACTGTTGCCACTGTTTCCCCATCTAATTCCAATGAAGTGATGGGACCGGATGCCATGAATGTTAGTTTTCTGAATGTTGAGCTTTAAGCCAGCTTTTTCACTCTCTTCTTTCACTTTCATCAAGAGGTTCTTTAGTTCCTCTTCACTTTCTGCCATAAGACTGTTACCATCTGCATATCTGAGGTTATTCATATTTCTCGCAGCAATTTTGATTCCAGCTTGTGCTATTCCAGCCCAGCATTTCTCCTGATGTATTGTGCATATAAGTTAAATAAGCAGGCATACTGAGTGCAACACTATAACAGCATCACCTTTTAGGATTTGAAATAGCTCAAGCAGAATTCCATCACCTCCACTAGCTTTGTTCATAGTGATGCTTCCTAAGGCCCACTTGACTTCTTATTCCAGGATGTCTGGCTCTAGGTGAGTGATCACACCATTGTGATTATCTGGGTCATGAATATCTTTTTTGTACAGTTCTTCTGTGTATTCTTGCCACCTCTTCTTAATATCTTCTGCTTCTGTTAGGTGCATAGCATTTCTTAGGGTGGATGCCTGCCTTTAATCTACCGCAAGGTCAGAAGAATATGCTACGTGCTGTCAGGTTGATGCCAGTGTCCTTTCCCCTGCCTCGTCCCTAACCCTTCTTCCTGGTTACCGCAGGCCCACCAGCAGACACAGACAGCAGTCTTCATAGACCCAACCACCTATTTCCCTTGTTGATCCCACTCTGGCAAGTGACTATGCCTAGCTTCCCAGATTTCAGGAGCTACTAGTTGTCCACATGCTTTAGGGTTTGATACGAGTTGGTTGGTTACTTTTCTCTGATAATGTCACTCTCCATGTTAAACATTTCCACTCTTCCTCTCTGAATTGTGTAATTCTAATTACTATAATAAATCAATGATCCCTTAGTTTTCATAGTGTTTCTCCTTCTCTGATCAAACTCTTTTTGATCAAGCAACAATCGATAAGTTCCAAATTGAGTATGAATTCCCTACCATTATTAAATTCTGAGAGAAATTCAGTTGAGACTAAATTTCCTTGGAAGTTCAATGTCAAAAGCATAAACATGTAAGGAGTTAATGTTCTAAATCAAGTTCTATTACCTTTGTAAGTGAAGGCCAAGGAAATTAAAGGCCAGTATTCAAACTCTCCAATTACTTGTTCTTATTCTCAGCCATGAACTTCCTGAATGACTAGAGAGAATCAAGCTTCTTTGAGCAAATGCAAACTTGGTTTTCTTCTTGGAGTAGCTGGGTTATATCTGGGTTCCCAGATATTTTATAGTTAATGCCAACCTTATCTTAAGCTTTTCTAAAAAGGAGTACAATGAGAACCCAGATTAAGTTCAGGTGAATGTGTATCATTATCAATTAGTGAGGGTATACACGGCTCTTAAAAAAAACTCTTCATTTTGAAAAAAATTATATATTCATGGAAAATCATGAAATTAGCACAGAAGTGTCTCATGTGAATTTCTGGTGAATTAATCTGATTTCCCCCAGTGTCTACATCTTATCTAAAGTAATAAGCTATCACAAATGGGAATTTGACAATGGTATTTAGTGCATATTTATATATGCAGTGTTGTATAATCACCACCACAATCAAGATACACAATATTCCATCACTGTAAAGACCCTTCCTAATGTTAACCCTTTGTAGTCACACACCCTCACATCCCTTACCATGTTTATATACTGGTAAAAACTAGTCATTTTCTATCCCTATAATTTTAAGTATGTTATAGCCATTGAAGCTTGTGATATGTGGAATTGTGAATTTTTTTTTCAATCAGCATGATATCCTGAAGTCTACCTAAGGTTTTCTGCATATCAATACTTTGTTCCTTTTTTATTACTGAGTAGTATGCCATACAGATACATCCCTTTTAAAATTGGCAGTAAATGTAATTATTAAATGTTTAAACTTATTTCTGATGCTTTCTTTTTTGTTTTCTGTTTGTTCTAATTTTCATTTTTTTCCATTTTCCCTTTATAGCCTTCATATGAATTATTTGAACTTTTAAAAACTTCAATTTGATTTATCTATACTGTTTATGAATATATTTTTGTAATGCTTTTTTTTTTTACTGTTTGCTTTAGGTTTTACATTGCAAATACATAACTTAGCAACGTATGCTGATATTGATATTTTACCACTTTAAGTGTAAAAATCTTACCTGTCTATGTCCCCTGACCTTTCTCTAGTTCATAACACAATTGTCATAAATATTTCTTCTACACATACTAAAGTCTCAAAAAACTTCTACCATGTACAGTTTGCTATAAATACTTGGAAAACATATCCGGTATATAGAATGCATTTCAGACCATCTTGTTCTAAGTTCAAATGCTATATTTAGTTTGTCTCACTGAATGTAGATTTACTATAGCTGGTGGCCTACGCCTTTAAAATGTTACATATTTACTGAATGCTTTCCAAATTTTTCCACCCTAGAAGTGAAACACTATGCCCATAGAAGTTCTTCAGACAATTAATAAGGTATTTACAATAAGAATCGAAATATTTAATATCATGGACATGTTGAGTTAATTTCTTTTTATATTGTTCCTTCCCATGTTGGTAATCTGTAGAAATAAAAACTTAGGTCCATAGGACTATTGAAAAAGAAGACTATCATGGAATTCACATTTACTGCAAGAATTTAAAGGGCCTTCAGTGGAGCATTTTAGTGGTATTTAAACGTATACTAGAAATGAATAGGGTTTCCTTGACTTCCTTGGTGGCTCAGCTGGTAAAGAATTCACCTGCAATGCAGGAGACCTGGGTTGGATCCCTGGGTTAGGAAGATCCCCTGAAGGAGAGCATGGCAACCCACTCCAGTATTCTTGCCTGGAGAATCCCATGGACAGAGGAGCCTGGTGGGTTACAGTCCATGGGGTCACAAAATGTCAGACACAACTGAACGACTAAGCACAGCACAGCAGTAGAAATGAGACATATCAATAATCTATGAATATTTAAATGCTCTTTTAAGAAGCAATACAGTTGTCAAATTATCTCCTGTCTTGGCTTAATTAAAGCATGATATGTATAAATGTATAAAGTCTATGTGACATCAAATTTATACAAATCAAAGTGGGATTTTTCATTATTATATCTTCCTTCTTGATACAGAAGAGACCTGAATATTGAAAAGTATGATGTAAATGTTTCAGTCATGCTAAAAGACTGTTTATATAAAAAGCCTTAATAAAGTCATGGTAAATCAAAAATTATTTCCTACAGCATGACTGCTCCATAATAATATTTGCTAAGTTTTTAAAAATAATTTTTAAAGGAACAATAATGTAGGCAAAGAGAGTTTTTAGCTCTGACATATAAAGATATATAAAGTGCTTGAAAGTCATCAACTCCCATCTTCACAAGAAAACTTTTGAGCAAATTGAAGATCAATGACTTTTTAGATTCATCAGAGAGTTGAGGTCACAAGGTAAACTGTTGAAAGTCAAAGACAAAAAGAAAATCTTGAAAAAAGTTGGAAACAAAAAGAACCTTTCCTAAAGAAAAGCAAGGAAAATAATTACACTGAACTCCAGAGAAAACATCCAAACAGGAATAGAGTAGAAAGAGATTGTTGAAGGGCTGAAAGAAAAATATCAGCAATGTAGAATTCTACACTAAGCAAAATTAGCCTTCAAAAGTCAAGAAGAAATAAAACTTTTTCAGAAACTAAGTAAACAGAATAGTTTTTCCTATTCTTAATAATAAGAATAGTCTCTCGGTCGTGTCCTCTGTCCAGTCTCCTCTATCCATGGAATTCTCCTGGCAAGAATACTGGAGTGGGCAGCCATTCCCTTCTCCAGGCAATCTTCCTGGCCCAGGCATTGACCATGGGTCCCCTGCACTGCAGGCAGATTCTTTCCCATCTGAGTCACCAGGGAAGTCCATTCTTAATGATATAATTGATAACTGCTGAAAATAATAATAAGAAACAATGATTGGGTGATTATAATGTACAGATAAATGATATTAATGATAATTCTATCACAGAGTTTGGAGGGATAAATTGGGAATACTCTACAGTAAGGTGCCTGCAGTACCTTGAAAATAAACAGCCACTATGAAAAAATAAAGATGGCAAATATGCTAAGAAAGTGGAGAGAATCAAATAATCAAATGCTCAACTAAAACCAGAGATGACAGAGTAAGAGAAGATAATAATTAGAGTCTCTTTGTGAGATTAAAAACAAAGAGGAGACATAAACTCACTCTTAAAAAAAATTGTCTTTCTGGATTTCAGTTGAACAAATGATGATCTTAGTTAAGTCAATAATTGCATTATCATGTGAGGCAAAAATGAATTAAAATTCAGGAAGCAGAAAAAACTGGCTGCTAAATAATTGTCATAAATAATAAGTGATGTGTTTTTCAATTTATACTGCTCTGGAAAGCTTTAAAAGTCACAATTTTTAGGTGCAGGTATACAAATGAACTTGGAAAGTTTTGTTTTGTTTTAAGAAAAAATACTTTGCAAAAGTGCAAAAGAAAAAAAAAAGCAGTAGAAATTTAAGAAGATGTGCATTACAAAGTGAGTGAGAAACCGTTTTGCTAAGGTTACATCAAATTGTGATGGGTCTTTTAAACTCTACTTAGCTATGCTAAGGGATTTCAACTCCTTTGGGTAGTAAATTGTGAAATATTGATTTTGCAGGAGGGAACGTGTTAACAGCACTTTAGAGTACACGTAAAAATCAATATTTTACAATAATGACAGTAATGTTCACATATACTGGAAAGTGAAAAAAAATATAGGCTGTGGGAAATTTTCAATTTGAAGTCCCAGAGATAATAAGTGAAAAGCTTTCTAGAGGAGATGGGGGTGAAAACAGTTCACACAGAGATGAATCTGAATGAGTAGAGAAAGAAGCAGTCTTTTTCTTTCTAAAACTATGAATTGGCGCTTAAATGTTTGAAAATATGTGTTGAGTGTCAGTTTTGCAGAGGCATAGGCAGGAACAACAGGAGATAAGAAACTAATATGAAGAATGGATTGAGGATGTAATGACAAAAAGTTGGCAATGGTTTCTAGTAAACTAAAGAAACATGTGGGCATTTCCAGAAGTAAACCACAACATTAGAAGAGGTAGTAAGGATTTTGCTTCTAGCTTTAGAAGGATTTCCTACTATGAGTAAAAGGGGGATGCTGCTACAAGGCTATGCTGCTGCTCACAGCTCAATGATCATAATTACTCACAAAATGATAAGGTACCACCTAAGTAGCATTCAAATTAGTACATCTGAATGTTCACAGAAAACATTATATTGTTTTGCTTGCTGCTATGCTTTGGAGTTTTGCTATGATCAGTCTTCTTTATTTGGGTATGGACTATATGTGCCTAACGAGAAAAAGTGAATTACACAAGAATTAAGAAAGTGTGAGGGTGTCATTTAGAGTTGTCAAGCCAACGTGAATAATGAATGCAAATATTTTCTAAGAAATTACTATTATAAGGTTCATTTTCACAGTAATATAAAGTCAACAAGAGAGAAATGTGCATGCTGGATACTCAGTTTTATAATTTTCAAATAAGTATGTGCTGAATATATTTGTAGTATACAAAAATAATTCTATAGAATAACACAGTGTTAAAGATTTACCAGCATTGGGAGATATGCATTGTCAATTAATGTATATTGCAAAAGTTTTACAATTTAATATTTTGCTGTGTAAAAGATTGGCTTAAATGGGAATGTTTACTATATAGAATTGAGCCAGATAATTTAATTCTATTTTTATAGGCCTCAAAGTCAATGAAATTCTTAAGACATAATAGAGATAAATGCAATTAAACAAAAATGCTTTAAGGCTGCTATTGTTAAATTTATTACTTTCATAGCCATAAAAACTCTCTTCATTTAAAAAGCTTTCAAATAAAAGTTATTTAGAGCATAATACATTTTTTCTAAATTCCATACCAAGCAATAAAGTAAAAATACTAAGCATGAGAATTACATGAGACTAATGACATTTATTAAATTAAATACATAATGTCCCAGAAAGTAATATGACTTGTTCAAAATAATAAAAAACCAGGATTCCTGATTTTAGCCATATTATTCTTTTCATTATGACATTTCATCATGAGAATTAGCTTTGGAAAGAGGGAAAAATATTTTTTCTTGAAAAATAGAAGATTATGGGTAAATATGGCAAGAAATGCTAACATTGGGAATAAGCAATTTTAGTTAATTTTGTAGTCCTAAACTGTTCAGTAAAATACAAGCTAAGATCACCTGAAAACAGGTAAAAGTGAAAGGTGTAATGTTCTGTAGCAACCACTATAATTTTAATAGAAAGAGAATTGGAGGTGAAGGGTATGTCAGCACTGAGTCCTTTGTAACCAACCTAGAATCAAATAGAAAATAAAGGACAATTCTCAGTTATGCCTCTGTGTGCAAATTTGATTCTACTTGAACCAAAGTGGTTCTGAGGTTACAATTCATGTTCAACTGGAACTACAAAGAAGCCAGTGGACTAAATGCAGGTTGAGGCTATGTGACTTGATCTATTAAAGTATAACTGAGTTGCTAGAAAAAAAAAAAAAAAATGAGGATATGAGAGAAGATGGACTTGGGTAGCCAGAATTAAAAATTAGATCTATGATGTGGAGATTTTGTGTATGTCTGTCTATCTATCTATCTATCTATCTATCTATCTATCTATCTATCTATCTATATTCTATCTATATATATATAAAGCTGAGTGCAGAAGAATTGATGCTTTTGAACTGTAGTGTTGGAGAAGACTCTTGAGAGTCCCTTGGACAGCACGGAGATCCAACCAGTCCATCCTAAAGGAAATCAGTCCTGGGGTTTCATTGGAAGGACTGATGTTGAAGCTGAAACTCCAATATTTTGGCCACCTGATGCAAAGAGCTGACTCATTTGAAAAAACCCTGATGTTGGGAAAGATTAAAGGCAGGAGGAGAAGGGGACGACAGAGGATGAGATGGTTAGATGACATCACTGACTCAATGGACATGAGTTTGAGTAAACTCTGGGAGTTGGTGATGGACAGGGAGGCCTGGTGTGCTGCAGTTCATGGGGTCTCAAACAGTTAGATATGACTGAGAGAGTGAACTGAACTGATATATAATATGATATAATATATATACTATATTATATATGTGTGTGTTTGTGTGTATGCTTGTGTATTTCAGTTATGAGGAAGAAGACATCTTGCCATTTGCAACTACATGGATGGACCTTAAGAACATTTTGCTAAGTGAGATAAATCGGACAAAGACCAGTCCTACATAATATCACCATATGAGAAACTAAAAAAGCAAACTTATTAAAACAGAGAGTAAAATGGTGGTGAGGGTGTGATTAGAGGGATAGGACAGATGGCTTCTAAGGGTACAAATTTTCAATAAGTAGTAAACAAGCCTAGCAGAGCTAATGTTCATTCTAGTGAATTTGGAAAACAAGGCTGTATTGCAATAATCTAACTTGTTGAGAGTTGTTAAAATACTCAGCTGTGTCTAACTATTTGCAACCCTATGGTCTGTAGCACACCAAGACTCCCTGTCTTTTACCATCTCCCAGAGCCTATTCAAACTCTTGTCCATTGAGTCAGTGATACCATCCAACCGTTTTGTCCTCTTCTCTTTCTGCCTTCAGTCTTTCCCAGAATCAGGGCCTTTTTATTGAGTCAGCACTTCACATAAGGTGGCCAAAGGATTCCAGCTTCAGATCTAGCATCTGTCCTTCCAATGAATATTCAGGATTGGTTTCCTTTAGGATTGACTAGTTAGATCTCCTTGCAGTCCAAGGTACTCTCAAGAGTCTTCTCTAATACCACAATTTGAAAGGATCAATTCTTCAGCACTCTTCCTTCTTTATGGTCCAAATCTCACATCCATACATGACTACTGGAAAAACCATAGCTTTGACTAGATGGACCTTTGTTGCCAAAGTAATGTCTCTGCTTCTTAATATGCTGTTTAGGTTGGTCATAGCTTTTCTTCCAAGGAGCATCTTTTAATTTCATGGCTGCAGTCACCATCTGCAGTGATTTTGGAGCCCAAGAAAATAAGTCTCTCACAGTTTCCATTGTTTCCCATCTATTTGCCATGAAGTGCAATGGGACTAGATGCCATGATCTTAGCTTTTTGAATATTGAATTTTAAGCCAGCTCTTTTAATTTCCTCTTTCACCTTCAAGAGGCTCCTTAGTTTCTCTTTGTTTTCTGCCATTAGGATGGTGCCATCTGCATATCTGAGGTTATTGATATTTCTTCTTGCAATCTTGACTCCAGTTTGTGTTTCATCCAGCCCAGCATTTCTCATAATATATTCTTCATATAAGATAAATATGCAGAGTGACAATATACATTCTTGACGTACTCCTTTCCCAATTTCTAATCAGTCCCTTGTTCCATGTCTGGTTCTAACTGCTGCTTCTTGGCCTGTGTCCAGGTTTCTCAGGATGCATGTAAAATGGTCTGGTATTCCCATCTCTTTAAGAATTTTCCACAGTTTGTTATGATCCACACAGTCAAAGTCTTTAGCATAGTCAATGAAGCAGATAGATGTTTTTATGGAACTTTCTCTCTTTTTCAATGATCCAATGGATGTTGGCAATTTGATCTCTGGTTCCTCTGACTTTTCTAAATCCAGCTTGAACATCTGGAAGTTCATGGTTCACATACTATTGAAGCCTGGCTTGAAGAATTTGAACAGTACGCTTGCTAGCATGTGAAATGAGTGCAACTGTGTTGTAGTTTGAACATTGTTAGACACTGCCTTTCTTTGGGATTGAATGAAAACTGACCTTTTCCAATCCTATGACCACTGCTGAGTTTTCCAGATATGCTGCCATATTGAGTGCAGCACTTTGACAGCATTATCTTTTAGGATTCGAAATAACTTAGCTGGAATTCTATCACCTCCCCTAGCTTTGCTCATAATGATGATTTCTAAGGTGCACTTGACTTCACACGCTAAGATGTCAGTGAGTGATCACACCATCATGGTTATCTGGGCCATTAAGATTTTTTTGTTTGTTTGTTTATAATTCGTCTGTGTATTCTTGCCATCTCTTCTGCTTTTGTTAGGTCCATACCATTTCTGTCCTGTATTGTGTCCATCTTTGCATGAAATTTTACCGTGGTATTTCTAATTTTCTTGAAGAGATCTTTAGTCTTTCCCATTCTATTGTTGTCCTCTATTTCTTTGCATTGTTCACCTAGGAAGGCTTTCTTATCTCTCCTTGATATTCTCTGGAACTCTGCATCCAGATAGGTATATCTTTCCTTTTCTCCTTTGCCTTTACTTTCTCTTCTTTTCACAGCTATTTGTAAGGCCTCCTCAAACAACCAATTTGCCTTTTTGTGTTTCTTTTTATTTTGGATGGTTTTGATCACTGCCTCCTGTACAATGTTATGAACCTCTGTCCATAACAGACTAGAACCTAATTATTTCAACTACTGCAAAAACAAAACAAAACAAAAACTTGATAATGATGTAAGGCATCTAATAGAAATGCTAATTATTGCTATAAAGCAATCTCATTACAATGTATAAGTATATCAAGTTAACATGTTGAACACTTTACATTTATACAATGTTATGTGTCAAATATATTTCAATAGAAAGGAAAGTTATGTCCAGTGTGTAATGCAGATATGTGGAAAATATTTAAGAACACTTGTAATAAAGATATATTCTAAGAATGCTGGAAAAAATTAAAGAAAGGAAATTAGAAACCTAACTTTATAATTTAGTTTTAAAGTGTTGAAAGTAAAAAATTAACAGTAGATAGCAATATATGATAGATTCACCCGAAAGGATGGCAAACCCAAGATGTAGAATAAGATATTGGTGTTGATAAGCCAAGAAACTGTGAAAAGAAGGAGTGAACATATTTTGAATGTTTACATTGAAATCATCAGTATTACAGTATTAATAACAAATAATTGTGTGATTATTAAACAATTACAATTGTTTATTGTAATTAAAACAATTACAATTCATAATTGTAAAATAATATTTTACAAGGATGTGAGAATTGAACCATAAAGAATGCTAGTGCTCAAGAATTGATGCTTTTGAATTGTGGTACTGGAGAAGATTCTTGAGAGTCCCTTGGATTGCAAACCAATCCAAGGAGATCAAACCAGTCAATCCTAACAGAAATCAACCCTGAATATTCATTGGCGAGACTGATGCTGAAGCTGCAACTCCATTATTTTGGCCACCTGATGCGAAAATCTTACTCATTTGAAAAGACCCGGATGCTGGGAAAGGTCAAAGACCAAAGAAAAATGGGCTGCAGAGGATGAGATGGTTAGATAACATCACTGACTCAAAGGACATGAATTTGAGCAAACTCAGGAGATAAGTGAAGGATAGACGAGCCAGACATGCTGCAGTCCGGGAGGCCTCAAAGCATCAGACTTCACTTAGCAACTGACCAACAGCAATTTGTAAGAAACAGTGAACTAGATACTAGAGTTCTCAAAAAAAGTTAGAAATCCAATGTATTTGCTTTATGTTTGGGAGAGGCAACCTGCCATGTATTGGATCTTTATTTCTCTTCCTCTAGGTCTCATTCTAATTGAGTGCCACCTTCCCCTATGTTTCCCAGCCCAGCAGAAAACAAAATGCACTCATGTAAATAGTGCTTCCCTAAACCTAAGGTCAGGTGGCTTTCTATTGACGTATAATTTTACATCACAAGCCCTACCGTGAGAAAAGTAAAGGAAAACATGGTAAGAAAATTGTATTCCCTTTTTCCTACATTGTAGAGTAATATTTCTCTCTCTCTGAAAGTCGCTCAGTCCTGTCCGACTCTTTGCGACCCCATGGAATTCTCCAGGCCAGAATACTGAGGTGGGTAGCCTTTCCCTTCTCCAGGGGATCTTCCCAGCCCAGGGATCAAACCCTGGTCTCCCACGTTGCGGGCGGACTCTTTACCAGCTGAGCCACAAGGGAAGCCCCAAAATACTGGGGTGGGTAGCCTATCCCTTCTCCAGGGGATCTTCTCCACCCAGGAATTGAACTGGGGTCTCCTGCATCGCAGGCGAATTCTTTACCAACTGAGCTATGACGGAAGAGTAATATTTACTTTTTACATTTTATACCAATGATGTTGATTATAAAACTATATTTAAAACTTCCACTATCCTTGCTTAATTTTTATGTCTTCAGAAGATTTTTCTTCCCTGTATTACATTTTTGTGTGGTTTCAATACTCTCAGAAAACCTCCCTGCTGAATCCAAGTTAGGATATGGGTATAGAATGTGGACAAATATAATCAGAGAACCCAACAATTAAAGTTTGTGGGTTGTTTTGTTTTGTTTTGCCATTTCCTTCTAACCAAGTGAACTGATTATTTCACAAAGGGATCATCAAAATCCCACTAATATTTGCATTTCAAACACATGCACTTGTTTTTGCAGCTTTGGGCTGGGTTTTATGGTTTGTGTCTCCCTCCTTTATCAGCTTAACTGCTCTCAGTGACTGGTGGTATCTGCTTCACAACTGTGAGGAGTGAAAAGGCAACATGAAAAAAAAGAGCAAGCACCTCAAACCTACCCCAGATAGCATTAAAGTGCTTCCCTTCCCCGCGACTCATAAAGAAGCAGCTAATAGTATGTCACACAGAGGTCATAGCATTCAGTGGAGACAAAATGTTCCTTCAAAATGAACTAGTTTCACAAAGACAATAACAGCTGATCTGATTTTGCCTACTTTGTACATTTTGGGCTGCTTTAGTACATAGATAAGTAAGCAAGTTATAGTAGCATTGTGAGTTAATAGTTGAATTGATCATTCTCATAATGGGTAATATATCTCTCTTATTTCTATAATGTCTATTTCTTGGTTATTATGTTTAGTAACTGATATCAATCTATTTCATGTTGAGAGGAACATATGTATCTGAAGACAAAAGAGGATGATAATGCTTTGCATAGAAAAAACAGGCATTCTTTATTATTTTTATCATGGGCAAATTATTATTTTTCATAAACAAGCATCTTCTGTCTCCTTTTTCCCCACCTACATTGGATGTGATTATCATTACTGAGTACCTGATGACATATTTAAAATACTTTCTTATAATTGCCAATTCATAAAATGATGGAATGCTCATTTGAATAATTTCCACCTATGAAAACTTCATTAATTACCCTAAATTCAGCTCAAAAAGCATCTTCTGGGAAGTATTATTTTCTTCATCTAGTTAATTTTTTATTTCATTTGGCTTCTGTAATCTATCATTAATTTAAATCTTGTGATGTTAATCATATATTTTGCATATATTTAATCTTATACTAAATTATAATCTCCTCGAAGGAAGAGACTCCTGTGTACTCTTTGCTTATGTTTGTTTTCACCTTAAGTACTAAACCTGGAACCTGGGAAGAAGTAAGCATTAATTAAGTGTTTGTAGCAAGTGCTGAGACATATTTTCTTTTTGGAACATCTGAAGACTTTGGATGAGCTGGCACTTGTTTATAAAACAATTTTATACTTTCAAATTAGGGGATTATTTTCCATATATGCAGGAAGATTTATTTTTTTATTTAGATTATGCTGCAAAGCTTGTGGGATCTTAATTTCCCAACCAGGATTGAACCTTGCCCAGGGAGTGGAAGAGAGGAGTTCTAACCATGGGCCACCAGGGAACTTGAAAGAATGGTTTAGATCGACACAGGTACATGAATGTGAAGGCAAAGTCACAGGCTGCCATATCTACCAATACACACAAAGTGAAGTTTGCAGTTGTTTTTAAATCTACCTCTTTTTACAGAACAGTTTTAAAGATAAGGAAAAGACAATTGTAATTACAAGAGAGGTAGAGAAATGAAATACATAGAATTAACACATACATGTGGACTATTAAAAAAATCTGGTATAGATGATCCTATTTACAAAGCAGAAATAGAGGCACACAGGTAAAGAACTAACATGTGGATTCCAAGGGAAAACTAACCAAACAAATCACATGTATCACAGCCTTATCTAACTCAATGAAACTATGAGCCATGCCATTTGGGGCCACCAAAGACAGACAGGTCATGGTGGAGAGTTCTGACAAAACATAGTCCCCTGGAGAAGGAAATGGCAAACCGCTTTAGCATTCTTGCCTTGAGAACCCCATGAACAGTATGAAAAGACAAAAAGATATGAAAGTGCAAGATGAATTTTCCAGGTCATAGCCAATATGCTACTGGAAAAGAGCTGAGAAATAGCACCAAAAGGAATAAAGAGGTTGATTCAAAGTGGAAACAACGCCTAGTTGTGCATGTGTCTGGTGGTGAAAATAAAGTCTGGTGCTGTAAAGAACAACATTGCATAAGAACCTGGAATGTTAGATCCATGAATCAAGGTAAACTGGAAGTGGTCAAACAGGAAATGGCAAGAGTGAATATCGATATTTTAAGAATCAGAAAATTAAAATAGACTAGAATGGGCAAATTTAATTCAGATGACCATTGTATCTACTACCATGGGCAAGAATCCCTTGAAAGAAGTGGGGGGGGGGGGGTGGCTCTCATAGTCAACAAATGAGTCTGAGACGCAGTACCTGGATGCAATCTCAAAATACAGAAAGATCTCTCTTCATTTCCAAGACAAACTATTTAATATCACAGTAATCCAAGTCTATGCCCCAACCACTAATGCTGCAGAAGCTGAAGCTGAATGGTTCTATGAAGATCTACATGACTTTCTAGACCTAACACCCCAAAACGATATTCTTTTAACCATAGGGGACTGCAATGCAAAAGTAGGAAGCAAAGAGATACCTGGAATAACAGGCAAGTTTAACCTTGGACTACAAAATGAAGCAGGAAAAAGGTTAAGAGAGTTTTGCCAAGAGAACACACTGGCCATGGAAAATACACTCTTCCAACAACACAAGAGATAACTCTACATATGGATGTCACCAGATGGGCAATACCAAAATCAGATTGATTATGTTCTTTGAAGCTGAAGATGGAGTAGCTCTATACAGTCAGCAAAAACATGATGGGGAGATGATTGTAGCTCAGATCATGAACTCTATTGTAAAATACAGACTTAAATAGAAAAAACTAGGGAAAACCACTAGGCAATTCAGGTATGACCCAAATCAAATTCCTTATGATTATACAGTAGAAGTAACAAATAGATTCAAAGGATTAGATGTGAAAGAGTGCCTGAAGAACTATGGACAGAGGTTCATAACACTGTACAGGAAACAAGGGTCAAAACCATCCAAAAGAAAAAGAAACACAAAATGGCAAAATGGTTATCTGAAGAGGCCTAAGAGCTGAGAAAAAAAGAAGCTAAAGGCAGAGGGAAAAAGGAAAGATATACCCATCTGAATACAGAGTTCCAAAGAATAGCACAGAGAGATAAGAAAGCCTTCTTAAGTGAAAAATGCAAAGAAATAGAGGACAACAATAGAATGGGAAAGATTAGATATCTCTTCAAGAAAATTACAGAAACCAGGGGAACATTCCATGCAAAGATGGACACAATAAAGGACAGATATGGTATGGACCTACCAGAAGCAGAAGATATTAAAAAGAAATGGCAAGAATACACAGAAGAACTGTCCAAAAAAGGTCTTAATGATCCAGATAACCATGATGGTATGTTCACTCACCTAGAGCCAGGCATCTTAGAGTGTGAAGTCAAATGGGCCTTAGGAAGCATCATTACCAACAAAGCTGGTGGAGGTGATGGAATTACAGCTGAGCTATTTAAATCCTAAAAGAAGATGCTATGCAAGTGCTGCACTCAATATGTCAGCAAATTTGGAAAACTCAGCAGTGGTCATAGGACTGGAAATGGTCAGTTTTAATTCTGATCCCAAAGAACAGCAGTGTTAAAGAATGTTTAACCTACCACAAAACTGCACTCATCTCACATACTAGCAAAGTAGTGCCCAAAATTCTCCAAGCCAGGCTTCAACAGTACATGAACTGTGAACTTCTAGATGTTCAAGCTGGATTTAGAAAATGCAGAGGAATGAGAGATCAAATTGCCAACATCCACTGGATCATCGAAAAAGCAAGAGTTCCAGGAATACATCTATTTCTGCTTCACTGACTATGCTAAAGCCTTTAACTATGTGGATCATAGCAAACTGTGGAAAATTTTTAAAGAGATGGGAATACAAGACAATTTTACCTGCTTCCTGAGAAACCTGTATGCAGGTCAAGAAGCAACTAAAGTTAGAACCAAACATGAAGCAATGGACTGGTTGGAAATGGGGAAAAAAGGTCAAGGCTGTATTGTTTCACCCTGCTTATTTAGATTATATACAGAGTACATCATGCGAAATGCCTGGGTGGATGAAGCATAAGCTGGAATCAAGATTGCTGGGAGAAATATCAACAAATTCAGATATGCAGATGACACCACCCTAATGACAGAAAGTAAAGAGAAACTAAAGAACCTCTTGTTGGAGGTGAAAGTGAGAGTGAAAAAGCTGACTTAAAACTCAGAATTCAAAAAAAAAAGAAGATCATGGCATCTGGTCCCAACAGTTAATGGCAAATAGATGGGGAAACAATGAAAACAGTGACAGACTTTATTTTGTTGGGCTCCAATATCACTGCAGATTGTGACTGCAGCCGTGAAATTAAAAAAAAACAAAAAACAAAAACCTTGCTTTTCGGAAGAAAAGCTATGACCAACCTAAACAGTGTTTTAAAAAGCAGCGACATTACTTTGCTGACAAGGTCCATAGAGCCAAATTTATGGTTTTTCTACTAGTCAAGTATGGATGTGAGAGTTGGACCATAAAGAAGGTTGAGCACAAAAGAATTGATAGTTTAGAACTGTGGTGTTGGAGAAGACGCTTGAGTGTCCCTTGGACTGTAAGAAGATCAAACCAGTCAATCCTAAAGGAAATCAATCCTGAATATTCTTTGGAAGGACTGATGCTGAAGCTAAAGCTCCAGTAGTTTAGCCAACCTAGTGCAAAGAGCCAACTCATTAGAAAAGTCCTTGATGCTGGGAAAGATTGAAGGCAGGAGGAGAAGGGGTCAGCAGACAATGAAATGTTTGGATCGCATCACTGACTCAATGGACATGGGTTTGAGCAAGCTCCATGAGATGGTGAAGGACAGGCAAGCCTGGCATGCTGCAGTCCCTAGGTTGGCAAAGAGTTGGACATGACTGAATGGCTGAATGACAGCAACAACCAAGGGGGAAAGGGTTAGGTCAGGATGAACTGGGTGATTGGGATTAACATAGATACGCTACCATGTATGAAATAGATAACCAACGGGTACCTACTGTACAGTATAGGGAAATCTATCTGTGGTGACCTCAATGGGAAGGAAGTCCAAATAGAGGGTGTGCATGTATATCTGTAGCTGATTCACTTTGCTTACAGTAGAAACTAACATGGCATTTTAAAGTAACTCTATGCCAATAAACTAAAAAACAAAAAAAATTAGGAAGTACCAGGAAACTAGAATGTGTGTGTGTGTGTGTGTGTGTGTGTGTGTGTGTATGTGTGTGTGTGTGTGTGTGTGTGTGTGTGTGTGTGTGTGGCTGAGCTTTTATGGGATAGATGATAGCAACAAATGATACTAAAGTATACCAGTAAAATCAAAATTTCCTGATATCTCTTGCTATTTATTTCTTCATGTAACATATAGCAATGAGTTATAGGCTTTGTGCATATAACAATAATAATATAATAACAATAATAACAACAAGCTCTTAGAATTACTTTGGGTTGTATACATTTGTCCACACACACATATTTGTTGATATATAGGGTTACATAGTCATATAAGTTATCAAGCAATGATAACCCACAAAAAGACTTAACAAAGACTAATAAAAGATTAATAGGCTCTGGGAGGAGGAAGAGAAGGAGGAAGAGGAGGAGGGGGAGGAAGAGGAGAAAGGCGCAGGGGTGGGAGCTGTTGCCAAAGCTGCCACAGCAAAAGTTCTCCCCCTTCCCCCCTTCCCCTCCTCTTCAAGGGCCCTAGAAAGGTTGAAGCTGCCGCCGCCTGCAGTAGGTGACCGCGCGACTAGGCGCCAGCCCGCGTTTATTCATAACCTGCCTTTTTCTACAAGGATTTAATGAGGCTGACGGAAATATGTTCACCATAACTGAATTGAAATAATTGAAGTCTAGTTGATGAGATAAGGAAAGAATGCTAGAGGGAGGAACCAACAGCTTGGAAATTCGACCAAGTGATCTGGCGGGATGGGCATTTTCCTGACCTATTTTGTAGAGGAGTTGGATGGCATAAGCAATTGAGGTGGTACTGAGGGTTTCTCAAGTCTATGAAAGGTAGAAACTCAACCATGATTTCTTTTTCAACTCTACAGCATTCGCTTCCTTGAAGTCTTCATTTTTACATTAGTCTCAGGCAGTTATACTTAAGCATGAACATTGACGACAAACTGGAAGGATTATTTCTTAAATGTGGCGGCATAGACGAAATGCAGTCTTCCAGGGCAATGGTTGTAATGGGTGGAGTGTCTGGCCAGTCTACCGTGTCTGGGGAACTGCAGGAATCGGTGCTTCAAGATCGGAGTATGCCTCACCAGGAGATCCTTGGTGCAGATGAAGTGTTACAAGAAAGTGAAATGAGACAACAGGATATGATATCACATGATGAACTCATGGTTCATGAGGAGACAGTGAAAAATGATGAAGAGCAGATGGAAACACATGAAAGACTTCCTCAAGGACTACAGTATGCACTTAATGTCCCTATTTCTCTTTAAAGAATAGAAGAATTGGAAGAAAAAAAATGTATAAGGATTGAATCTGGAGCATAGTTAGAAAAAGATCATATACTTGAGAATTTTTCCTTTAAATTTTGTAACTGTTGGCAATTCCTGCCTTCTTTTATTTTTTCATTATCTTTAAAAAGTATTTTACCCTTTCAGTCTTTCCTGTTTAACCTCGATGTCACAGGTCATCACCTAAGATACTCTTTTATAGATAGCCATAATTTTTTTTTCAATTCAAATGAGCATTTATTGAGCCCACATTAAGTGGGACATGCTTAAGATATTATGAGATGCCCTTCTTCTGTGTACAGTTTCTGCTTATCCCCAAGTGGATACATGCTATGTCTCAGTCTTTGTAGTTTTTCAGGCTTCTATAATGGAATGGTAGGCTTGTTCAGAGATTTACAATCTTTTTAGGAAGTTGTACTTAGCAGAGTAATGGTCACAGCTGATGGAGAATTGCTACATTTTCTGGAGAAAAAAAAAAAAAAAAAAGAACAACAATAACAAACCAAAACAGTGAGCTGGACTTGTTGCTTCCCCTGAAGGTTCAGGGCTCATTTGGTGCTTCAGTCACAGGCTCTTTGGAACAAACTGCAATGACCTCTTTATAATCTTCACTCTAAAAATTATCTCTGTGAAGTGAATTGTAATCAGCTCTGGCCTCAGTGACTTCTTTCTCAGTACTGAGGGTATTTAATTCCACATCAGTAAGCAATGCAAAAGTCTGTGTGTTCTTTAAGTACAAGTCAGTGATTGTTTCTGAATTTTGGTCACTGATCAAGTCTAGTAGTTCAGTGGCTGGCTGACTGCAGGTCCGTGGTGAGTTCTGGGAGTAGTGTGGGATAAGTCACAGCCAGGCAGACCAGGCAGCAGAGCAGGGCCTTCCTGAACATGGTGCTGATGCAGGCAGGGAGTCTGAGAAGCTGGGTGGTTTTTTTTGCCTTCTTGTGTCTTTTATTTTTACCTGATGATCAGCAGAACAACTGTCATAAAATCTTCTATTCTCTATGTGATATTAAACCTGGATCCTTTCAGTACTTCTAACATACTGTGCTTTTTCTTTTGCTTTAGGACCTTCATGTATCCTGCTTGTAATATTCCCCTTAATCATAACCCCTCTCTGCTTTTTAAACTGATTAGTGCTTCATCATCATCAACCTGCCACTTCTGTCCAGTCTAGGTTTACTCCCTGCAGTAGGGACTTGTTCAGTCTGTCTCTAATAGATAGTAGGCTCTTTGAGAGCATGAATTTTGTCTTGTTTTTCATTATGGCCCAGGTGTTAGCACATGATGTGAATGAGTGGATAACTACTTAACGGTTGTGTTCTAATACATGTGCTCACCAACTTTTACCTAGTCCACTGTAGTAGCCTTTTCCTTTTTCCACCTGTTGATGGTGATGAATTACATTAATTAATTTTTTAATGTTGAATCAGCCTTGCATACCTGAAGGAAATCCCACTTTGTTGTGTATAATTATTTTTATACATTTTTAAAATTCAATTTACTAGTACCTGTTGAGGATTGTTGCATCTATATTCCTGAGATAGATTGGTCTAGTTTTCTTTTCTTGCTGTGCCTTTGTTTTCATGTTAGAGTAACCCTGGTTTCATAGAATGAGTTAGGAATATTCACTCTGCTTTGGTCTTCCGGAAGAGATTGTAGAGAGTTGGTACAGTTTCTTCCTTGAGTGGTTGATGGAATTCACCAGTGAATCTGTAGGGCCTGGTACTTTCCTTTTTGGAAGGTTAGTGATTCAGTTTCTTTAATAGTTATAGATTCAGATTATATGTTTCTTCTTATGTGAGTTTTGACAGATTGTGTCTGCCAGGAATTCGTTCAATTCATCTAGGTTATCAAATTTGTGGGCATAGAGTTGTTCATAGTATTCTTTTATTATCCTTTTAGTGTCCATGAGGTCTGTAATGATGTTCCCACCTTAATTTCTGATATCAGTAATTTATGTCTTCTTTTTGTCTTAGCTTGACAAGAGGCTTGCTGCCTTTTTTTTTTTTTTTTAAAGTATGTCACCATTTGCTTATTTATTTATATTTGATTGCACTGGGTCTTCCTTGCTGTGTGCGGGCTTTCTCTAGTTGCAGTGAGCAGAGGCTGCTCTTTGTCTTAACAGTTTTTAAGCATATGGTATTACATCCAGTGTCAGTGTACAGTTTATTGTACACTTGTAGTGCAGTAGATCTCTAGAACTGTTTTGTCTTGCAAAGCTGAATTTCTGTACCCACTTAACACCAGTTCTCCTTTTTTACCTCCCCCTAGTAAAAGCTTACTAATTTTATAGAGAATTAGCTATTGATTTTTTTCTGTTTTCCAGTTTTCAATTTCATTGATCTCTCCTCCAATTTTTATGATATCTTTTCTTATATTATTTTGGATTTAATTTGCCACTCATGGTTTTTGGGCTTCTCAGGTGGCACTAGTAGAGAATCCGCATGCCAATGCAGGAGGCACTAGCTCAGTCCCTGTGTTGGGAAGATTCCCTGGCGGAGGGCATGGCCACCCACTCCAGTATTCTTGTCTGGAGACTACCACGGACAGAAGAGCCTAGTGGGCTACAGTCTGTAGGGTTGCAGAGTTGGACATGGCTTTGCGACTAAACAACACTCAACACATAGCATTCAATGATACAAATTTCTCTCTAAGCACGGCGTTCACAGTGTTCCATGAATTTTGACAAGTTGTATTTTTATTTTCATTGGGTTCATTTTATCTTTTTTTTCTGAGAGATGTTCTTTCATTCATGTGTTATTTGGAAGTGTGTTATTTAATCTCCAAGTTTTGGGGATTTTTCAGCTATTTTTTTGTTACTGATCTATAATTTTAAATGGTCTGAAAGTGTATATTGTATGATTGTTTATTCTTTTATGAAGTTGTGTGTTTTATGGCCCTAAATGTTGTTTGCCTTGGCAAATGCTCCATATGAGATTGAAAAGAATAAAGTAGTCTGTTGATGGTTAAAAAAAAAAAAAAAAGATTAATAAAAGGACTAATAAAAGAATTAACAAGCAGTCCTGTTTGGGAGTGAAATCTATGCTCCTTTGACCATCTTATCTTTCCTAGTTATACTTTCCTCCTGCAGTGACAGACACTGAATTTAAAGAATACTGTAAAATATCAGCAGTGCTCTTGGAAACATTCTTTGAACACCCTCATTGTGAAACAAAACATTCTAACAGCAACAAAGTTGCTGGGATTCCCTGAGGCTTCTCTCCTTTGTCCTCCAACTGACCTTGGTTATCTAGGAGACACCTGGGAAACAGAATATGCTTCTGAATTAGAGTATAACAGTATTCAAGTATTCACATTTATACTTGTAATATTGTAATTCTGGGCACTTTCTAAGGGTTTTTTTGTTGTTGTTGTTGTTTTTTTCTTTTTACTATTGTCCATAGTTTTAAAAATCACAATAATTATGCCCTTGCTGTTTGTAATGATGTCAAATCATATAGCTATGACTCATAATGATTAGTGTTCAATGTATATCCTGGGACACTTGAAATAAATATTCTCCTTTTTATAAAAATCAATTTTAATTCATAGTAGTTATGGATGCTGCTTAGGGATGTAATACACATATATTATTCCCTGAGACTTACGTGGCCGTGCACTCAACATGGCATTACATAAAATTTGATTTACATAGATACTTAAATTGATTTCCTAAACCTAATTAAGAATGATTTTTATGATGATCTTTTGAGAGGTCACTGCATTTAAAAATATTCCTTAGGGTATTACCAAACAGCTATTTAATGTTCAAGTACTCGGAAAAAATGTCATCAACAGCTTCAAGACATTAAGCTAGCCTATTTACTTTACAATAATAGTGGGAAGAAAATCCAGTTGTCATCTGTTCTACTTTTCAAGTCCTGCATTTTCTTTTTAGCTCAGCGTGCCAAAATCATACTCCTTTTATTATGAAAGATTACAACATGGTACTTCAAAAATTAATTTTTAACAGTTACATGACCCAAGTTGCATTGATGCAAAGAATTTTATTATGATTGAAGAAGAATATTTTCACTTCCCATATGTCCACTTATTCAATTGCTCACAAGATTATTATTGTGAGACTTAATTACTTGTTTACAGTGAAACACCAGCAAAATACCTACATATTCTTATATGAAGCAAGTTAATTAAAATTATATTTTGTCATAATTTATTGTTTTCCTTTTCTTTTTTATATTTTATATGTTGGTACATTCAAAAGAAGTACTTATAGGGGTAAGGGATAAGAAAGTAAGTCAGAAAGAGAAAAACAAATATTGTGTATTAATGCATACATATGAAATCTAGAAAGATGGTACAGATGAGTCTGTTTGCAGAGCAGGAATAGAGATGCAAACCTAGAGAACAGATGTGTGAACATGGGGCTGGGGGGAGGGTAAGACGAACTAGGAAAATAACATTGGCATATATACACTCACATGTATAAAATAACCAGTGCCAAGCTGCTATATAACACAGGGAGCTCAACTTGGTGCTCTGTGATGACCTAGAGGAGTGGGATGGAGTGTTGGATGGAATCGCAAGAGGGAGGGTATGTGTGTGTGTATATATACGTGTGTGTGTATATATATATAGTTGATATATGTGTGTGTGTATATATATATATATATATAGTTGATTCACACTGTTATACAACAGAAACTAACACAATATTGTAAAAAAAAAAATTATACTCCAATTTAAAACAGAAAAAAATAAGTAAATGGCTAAGTGAGGCATCCCGTGTGGCACAGTGTGTTAAGAATCTGTCTACCAATGCAGGAGACACAAGAGACTCCATTTAGATCCCTGGGTTAGGAAGATCCCCTGGAGAAGGAAATGGCAAATCATGCCAGTATTCTTGCCTGGAAACTCCAAGGGACAGAGGAGTGTGGCGGGCTATAGCCCACAGGGTTGCAGAGACTCTTTCCGGACTGAGCTATTGAGCACACACTCACAAATGGCTAAATGTTGCATCTAGGATAAAGGAGGAGAAGATAAGAGTCATAATGTTCAGAAAATAGTTTAAGACCAAAAACAACAGCAAGAAATTGTGATTAAAATACATATCCAAGCTCCCTCTTCTTTCTTCTCCCTTCCTCTCTGTTTCCGTCTCTCTCTCATCATACTCTCTTTCACACACACAGTGATTTAACATACATATGTACATATGAATACCACAATGTATGTCTGATATAAGGTGGTTCAGGGCCCTTTTACATCAGTCATTGATGTTTAAATGAAAAAGTGTTGAGAATTCATCGGACGTCACCATTACCTATAAGGATAGATATGGTCCTACACTGGTTTGCCACCATTCAAAATAACCAACATGTTGGAACTGAACAGCAGTGAAGACAAATACAAACAAGGACATAATTAAGAGATGCCAGAAGCTAGAGGGAAGAACAAAATATATGCTTATAGAATAGATCTCGTGAATGAAAAAATGGCAAAATGAAAAGAATTATAAAAACCCTCAAAGAGAAACTTTTAAAGTAGCTAAATGACATAGTGAAATATAATATTTAAAAAAACTTCAGATTAATTGAGAGAATAGCCACTGTTAATATGCTAAATAAAGCATTAGATAAAAACAGGATATCTAAAAATATAGAATCTCAAATGTGAAGAAGGAAATAATAATGAATACAAAGGAAAATCAAAAACATAAAAAACCTTGAGTGATAAATACAGGAGTTCTAATATACAAATAAAATGACTTCAAAAGTAAAAAAGAATCAAAACTTTATACATAATCTTCTAAGTCTAAACAGAAAAAGAACAGCTGTTTGTAGGTTTTTTGTTGTTGTTTTTTTTTTTCACGTGAAAAACAATGTAATGACAACAAAAGCAAGACCATCTACAAGGAGAATAGGCCTGAAAGTCAAGAATGCCAGGCTAAGCTCACATTCTACTGACAGGTTGTAAGAAAGATTATCATAGGATTCAGAAAACACTGATATCACTCACATATCTTATCTAAGGAGAAGTATCCAAAAAAAAAATCTAACAACTACCAGTGAGAACTGACGATTTCAACATAGGAAAAGAAAATAGAACAAAATGCTGCAAAAATGAATCTTGAGATATTTTTATGAGTATACACATGCTTCTAAAATGCAGAATTGAATCAAAGAGGATAATCACAAACACTGGGATATATATCTTACATTTTAAGTAAGAATATTTTTTTAAAAGATCTGTTTGCATGCAGAGTCTAAAACAGATTCAGAATTAAATATACTGCCTTATCTCAGAAAAATCTAAGGGCTGTACTGGCTGACAGGAGTTTGAGAGTTGAAAAGAAAGTAGGAAAATAAAATATCCCTAAAGTGTCATTTTATTGGAGAGAGAAAATAGTATAGTGACTTTTTTTAAATTATCTCTCCAGATGGGGGAATTTTATTTCTCACTCACATAATTGTAGAGAAATATGTTTAGTGTTAAGAATTAGGAAAAGTAAAGTTATAAATAAAAGCCTCAAAAACAATAATAGAATTAATGAATTAACAAGAGAAATAGAGGAATAAATGGCATCATGATCAAATTGATATATAAGAAAAATATAAATAAATAAAAGTATAAAAGGAAAACATAAAGAAAACAAATAGAAAGTTAGATCATGGATATATATATATTCAAGAAAGTTAGATCATGGAATATATATATATATATATATTCAAGTTTTCATTAAAAATAAACAGAACAAAATCTCTTACTAACAACAACGTCCAATGATGAAAAAGACATTTCATATGCTAAACAAAACTGGGTATAGAAATTTACTTTTAAAGAGTCAAAGTTAAGAGACAGAGAAAGAGAGGATGAAGAGGTACATAAAAGGTCATCAATGGGACTTCCCTGGCTGCCCAGTGGTTAAGACTCTGAACTCCCAATGCAGGGGGCACAGGTTAGATCTAAGATTGGGAAACTAAGATCCTACATGGTGCAGTCCAAAAAACAATAATAATAATAATCAGGAAAACACAAAAAGAGACAGTTATACAGTATATTTTTATATTAATATCAGAAAATATAAAACAATATAAAATATATGGACATAAAGATATACAAAATTCTATTAAATATGTTAGAAATGCAAGAGAAACTTGAAAAAGAAATTGTAGTCAGAAATCTATAACCTTCAAGTTAGAAATGATAGGGACAGAGTAAAGGGACCAAGGAGGTGATTAAGCAGTTAATCCCACTGTGTGTGCGTGTGTGTGTGCATGTGTGCGTTAGTCTATCAATCGTGTCCACCTCTTTTGTGACCCCGTGGACTGTATCCCACCAGGCTCCTCTATCTGTGGAATTCTCCAGGCAAGAATACTGGAGTGGGAAGCCGTTCCCTTCTCAGAGGATCTTCCCAACCCAGAGATTGAACCCAGCTGTCCTGCACTGCAAGCAGATTCTTTACTGTCTGAGCCAGCAGGGACACCCCCGTTAATCCTATTAAGGGATGATAAACAAAGAAAAAAGTAAGCTAGTGATCCCTCAAGAAGCAGATTTCCTTAACCACAATATCAAGAGTGCTTGCTTAACAACAAAAGCAGAAGCAGAAGCATGAGACGTGCTCCCAAACAATACAACAATGGGGGCAGGAGAGCCACGTCCTGCCCAGGCGTGCAGTGACGTCATGATCCCTAGGACGTGTCCCTCTGCGCACACCAAGTCTGTATTGCAGCCCAACTTCCGCCCAAGCTTTTTCCCCTTCATCACAGGTGTTAGTTTCAACCCAAAGCCTAATACATCTGCAAGCTAATCTTAATGTCAGAATTGGCTGTCCTAGAGTCCAGTTTGCAAGCAGTTGTTTCCAGACGTGGCTTGAATAAAACGACTCTGGAATGAGATTTTGTAGCTGGCAGTCTGCACTACCTTCACAGCCTCAGCAGTCTCCATGGAATGGTGGGAGGGGGAGGGTTGTTTTCCATTGTGGCAGCATCTTACCAACACCTCTTCTTCCAGCCAGCCGTGATCCTCTCCCTTTCCTTCAATAGGTTGTGACTGCAAAGGCATCCCTGAATGTTAAGTCTTAACGAAAGGTAACCAACCTGTGATTGTACATTTTCACTGCACAAAGTGTGAGTGAGGGGCTTCCCTGGTAGCTCAGTGGTAAGGAACCTGCCTGCCAAGGCAAGAGATGCAGGCTCGATCCCTGATCCGGGGGAGAGCCCACAAGCCTCGGAACAACTAAGCCCATGCACCACAACTGTTGAACCTGTGCTCCAGAGCCTGAGAGCCTCAACTACTGAGCCCAATTGCCACAATAGTGACGTCCACACGTCCTAGAGATCATGCTCTGCAACAAAAGAAGCCACTGCAACGAAACGCTCATGCACTTCAGCTAGAGAAAATCCCACACAGCAACAAAGACCCGGCATAACCAAAAATAAATAAATAAACAAAATTAAAATTTTAAGATATAAGTGGATTTCAAAGATAGTACAAATGATATTTCGCTTATTTCTTTTGAGGGTAGGGGTGGGTGTTCTACTTCACAACTGATCCTAACATACACAGATGAAGATGACAGAAACCTATTAATCTCAACAAAAGCTTATTTTATGATTACTTATATATGTGCAGTGCAGAAATACAGTTAGAGTTTGAGAGTCAGACAAGTATCATTAACTAATAAAATATGTTTCAAAGTACTGCACCTGGCCTATGCAATAGCAGAGTTTCTACCATATAGTTCTACTTCATGGACTATTTCCAATGGTAGGAAATTTTGGTCGTTATAATTGATATAATATGCATTAAAATGGTGGGTGGTTTTGTATGTATTGCTTACTTTGCTAGCAGAGATATAGCATGCATGTTAATAATGGCATCTATGTAGGTACTAAAAATGCTTATGATTTTATTTTACTTTTTTTTTTTTTTTGGTAATGAATTATTTTAGATGGCTATTCAACATGCAAAACGTTTTCTGAACCAGACAACAGTGGATTGAGCTGTCCAGTGTCTCTGAAAGAGTCTAAAGGAGCTACTTCTGGTTTCTGGGTTCTCCCAGGTCACTGGGTTTCCTGACAGGGTATTGAAACCTTTAACTAGTTTATATTCTCTCTGAAGACAAACTAGTCAAAGGAGTATCAAAGCTTTTGCTTTCATAAATACAATACACGGAGTCCTGCCTGAAAAAGAATACAAAATATAATGTGAGGAAAAAATGCATTACATTTCTTGAGAGATGATTTAATTCTGAGGATTTAATATTCATAAATTCATGTAATTCAAATATTAAATTAATAAGTTAAAACCATAAATTTTATATGTTTGTACCCACATTATAAATGAAGAAGCAGAAACACAGAATGACGTCTAACAGCTTCACAAAGATGTCCCAGAATCATGATGAGTTTTTACTAAAACAAAGAGTGCCTGGCTTCACAAATCCTTCTAATCATAGCAAGAGTTGTAATCTGACTGACAATCCCACTCAACCAGGTATTCAGTGACATTTTTCATCAAGCATGGCTGGTTAACAGTTCATAGAAAATGTTTTTGAACTCAGATATCTCAAATATTTTCTTGGGAAAGATTCCGCACATGAACCATGAAAGCAAAAATGTTCAATAAGGCTCTGAAAACAAACAAAACCACAAAACTGATGCTCTGTATTTTTGTCCAAGTAAAATATGAAAACATTTCAGCAACTGCTTCCCAGCACTGTCCAGAGGCAGACATTAGAGATGACAACATTTAGAGCACTGGGATCATGTTAAAATGTTCTCTACAGACCTTAATAAAAAACGTGAGTGAAATAGCATGAAAAATCACTTTATATTAATGCTTCCAAGAAAATCTGGAAACCAGCTATTAGTCTGAGTTGGCAGGCATTTCTCTTACACAACGACGATTTTCTTTCTTTAAAAAAAAAATCTGCTTTAGAACATTTAGGAACCTAGTTTTAGCTTCATTGTGCTTTAGTTAATAGCTAGCCAAGGTCAAAAGAATGTTTTTCCTTCTGAATACATACTCAAGACAGTACTTTTTCCTAGATTCTGACTTGATGGAAGAAAATATAACTTGAGAGGAAAAATATGTGCAGAAATATATTAAGGTAAAACCTGCTCCTCTTTGCTCTGTGACCTTGGTGTAATAACCTCATCAGCAAAATAATGCAACGTTTTCAGGGATATTTTGCAGATTAGAAAAACTATCACCAGAGCATGTCTCAAAACTTAGAGAAGGAACCATATGGATTGAGGCTATTTGTTTTTCTTGTTACTGTTATGGATCTATTTTCAGTCTGAATGCATTTATCAACCTTTTTTTTTTTTTTTTTTAGGACATAATGTATTACATTGCAACAAGAAATACATATAAAACTAATGAGATGAAAAATAATTTGAGGGAGAACGTTTTTAATAAAGCCCCTTTTAAGTATGATGCAGCTTTTTAAATTACATTTAATTTCCGCCGAGGTCAGTCAATCTATGCTCCTCCCAAGATTAATATGAAGTGCATCCTTGAACATTTTTAATCATTGGAACCTAAGTGACCTTAGAGCAAAAACAAAGTTTAGCTAGAAATTTTGCTACACATCAGCATTTTCTTTGAAGTTTAGAAATGCTAAGTACAAATGCCACTTATGAACCATGTGCATACTTTAAGAAGAAAGATATGAAATACCTTTAAGAAAATACTTCTTTCATATAATTAAAGATAAACAAATTTGTGTTGCTTTAAAATCACTACTTTGCCAATTCTTACAGAAAATGCATAATATCTAAACATATCTTATGAAAATAAACACTCCTACTGCCAAGAAAAAGTTATATTAAGCTGTCGTGTTTGGGAAGCGAAACAAACTACAGATGTATCTGTACTGATGTCAATGCAGAGCTCAGGCATTGACAAAAACCATCAAACAACAAACACTGGCTGCACATGTGAATAAATATATGAAATTATTAATTTATAAACACTGAATCTTTTAGGATACTTTTGCTTTAAAGTCTAATTGAAAAATTTGTAGCTACCACACCTTGAAGAAGACTCACATATCTGAGAACAGTCAGAGGCCCCTTTGGATATAGGTGGAAAAACTCAGTCTGATAATGAAAATATGTGTAAGAAACTGAAAAAAAAATGACTGAGCTCCAGAAAAGGACTAATAACTAGGTAGTTTTGCAAAAGATTGGAAAATGGTTTAGAGTAAATAAGCATATCAGTTCAGTTCAGTTCAGTCGCTCAGTCGTGTCCAACTCTTTGCGACCCCATGAATCACAGCACGCCAGGCCTCCCTGTCCATCACCAACTCCCGGAGTTTACTCAAACTCGTGTCCATTGAGTTGGTGATGCCATCCAACCATCTCATCCTCAGTCATCCCCTTCTCCTCCTGCCCTCAATCTTCCCCAGCATCAGGGTCTTTTCAAATGGGTCAGCTCTTCGCATCAGGTGGCCAAAGTATTGGAGTTTCAGTTTCAACATCAGTCCTTCCAATGAACACCCAGGACTGATCTCCTTTAGGATGGACTGGTTGGATCTCCTTGCAGACCAAGGGACCCTCAAGAGTCTTCTTCTACACCATAATTCAAAAGCATCAATTCTGCGCTCAGTCTTCTTTATAGTCCAACTGCCACATCCATACATAACCACTGGAAAAATCTTAGCCTTGACTAGACAGACCTTTGTTGGCAAAGTAATGTCTCTGTTTTTTAATATGCTGTCTAGGTTGGTCATAACTTTTCTTTCAAGGAGTAAGTGTCTTAATTTCATGGCTGCAATCACCATCTGCAGTGATTTTGGAGCCCAGAAAAATAAAGTCAGCCACTGTTTCCACTGTTTCCCCATCTATTTCCCATGAAGTGATGGGACCAAATGCCATGATCTTAGTTTTCTGAATGTTGAACTTTAAGCAAGCTTTTTCACTCTCCTCTTTCACTTTTGTCAAGAGGCTCTTTAGTTCTTCTTCACTTTCTGCCATAAGGCTGGTGCTGTCTGCATACCTGAGGTTATTGATATTTTTTGCAGCAATGTTGATTCCAGCTTGTGCTTCCTCCACCCCAGCGTTTCTCATGATGTACTCTGCATATAAGTTAAATAAGCAGGGTGACAATATATTGCCTTGACGTACTCCTTTTCCTATTTGGAACCAGTCTGTTGTTCCATGTCCAGTTCTAACTGTTGCTTCCTGACCTGCATACGGGTTTCTCAAGAGGCACCTCAGGTGGTCTGGTATTCCCATCTCCTTCAGAATTTTCCACAGTTTATTGTGATCCACACAGTCGAAGACTTTGGCATAGTCAAAAAGCAGAAGTAGATGTGTTTCTGGAACTCTCTTGATTCTTCGATGATCCAGTGGATGTTGACAATTTGATCTCTGGTTCCTCTGCCTTTTTTAAAACCAGCATGAACATCTGGAAGTTCATGGTTCAAGTATTGCTGAAGCCTGGCTTCGAGAATTTTAAGCACTACTTTATTAGCGTGTGAGATGAATGCAATTGTGTGGTAGTTTGAGCATTCTTTGATGTTGCCTTTCTTTGGTATTGGAATGAAAACTGACCTTTTCCAGTCCTGTGGCCACTGCTGAGTTTTCCAAATTTGCTGACATGTTGAGTACAGCACTTTCACAGCATCATCTTTCAGGATTTGAATAAGCATGTAGTGAATCTTTATTAATGCTTAGCAAACACAAGCAGTGTGTTTGTATTAAGTAGCCTTAAAGGCTAAAATAAAAGTCATCTGAGCACTATATCAAGCCTAGGCAGGCTCTTATTGGAATATCTTTACTGAAGTCAAAGATATATCTTCTTCTCTCTACATAAAATATATCATAGAAAAGACTGACTAAAATCACCCATAAGTAGGTTTTATGTTATTTCAGAACCTGAAATTTAAAGCTATCATGTCTACACCATAATTTAATACATTTACATAATATTTTTTAAAGATTTAATTTCCTTAAACTCTATTTTTTGGAAATGCACAATGTTTAGGACTGAGCAGGGTGAATGTTCACAGTGTGGACATGTATGGAATAAATTGTATGACCTTTAACTCAGTAACAGGAATTTAAGGTTAAAAAAATATGTGCAAATAGGATAAAAATATCTATACACATCATCTCAAGTAATTCACAAGATGTAGCTTTATCAAGGAGAAAGAAACTGGATATCACATTTTGGCAACATTTTTCTAAACTGGCATATTAAATGAATATTGAATTTGACACTCTCATAAAAGCTTGCATTTTTATTTATAACATGTCACTTTCTAATTGCTTTTTTAATACTTTGCCTCCATAATAATTTCTTTATCCTGACAATTTTTATAGACTAAGTTTGAAAACATTTCAAGAGATTGTTTTTCTTCTAATAAGCAAGGAATTATAGCTGGACTTCCAAACTGCAAAGTCCTGAACTTCAAAAAATTCTTGTACGCTGGAATATATAGAAGAATATTAAAGACCTTTTAAAAATTCAACATATTAGGTTGATCTTTACCTGTGAAATTGATTCAGGTGTTCTCTTGTAACTTTCTTTCTTCTTATGAAGATAAGTAAGTAAGAAATTGAGAAATCACTAGGTGATTACCTAGTGAAATATTCCACAATACTTCTCAATATTTTAAGGTAGTTAATTTTACTTTGCCTGACTCTGATACTTATTAGCTACGTGATCTTTGACAAGGAACTTGGCCTCTTAAAGCCAAAACAAAATAACATATAGGAATAGTAACATCCATGTCTTTAAAGTGCCCTGCACACAAAGAAATTTCCACAAATGTTATTGTTATTGTCTTTTTCATGTTATTGCTTACATTATTAATATAAATTAAAAACATTTGATATAAGGAACCTAATATTTGCTAATATTCTTTATCCTTGTTTTGTTTCCATGTTTTAGTAATCTCATACTTTTTTAATGAGAGTTTGAAATGCAACCCTTGGGAAAGAGCTTGAAAAATGGCAGGTATTCTTATCATAATAAACATCCAATATCTGTTGAACATATTAGTATGAAAGGAAGTAAATAGGTAGCAGGAAAAAAATCTTATTGAAAGCTTCACAAAGACAAACAGACCAAAATGTTTGAATTAGCTCTATAGTTATTTAAGATCAATATCAGTAAAAAAAGTTGAACAGATATATTTTGCATATTCTTACCACTTCGATTGATTGCCAAATATTTTCAGCTCAAAAAATGACAATATAGAGAACCATAGTTTCTTGATCTACATAGATATAAAATGTAAGGACACTTCTATGTATAATGAAGATATTTTCAGTTAAAATATACAGACAAATGTGTATTATGTAACTTTAAACCAATGTGAATTTTTATGCTTTGCTGTCAAGTAAAGATGATAGGTCTATATTATAGAAGTTTTGATAGAGCTCCATTATAATAAATGAGTTCATAAATAGCCAATACTTCAGAAATCTAAAGTGAGACTTAAATGGGGCAAGTTCATTTTTAACTTCATCTTCTTATATATTCACTGTACTTCACACAGTTTTGCAAATGAGCTTCCTAAAGGTTCCTGGGAGATACATCTTTGATTCTTAAATCTTTATGTTAGTGTACCATCACCTGATTATACAGTATTTAAATATCAAAAATAATTTTTTTGCAAGATTACTGTTTTCATTCATACTGCAACTGCCTGTATGTCTGCTTTCAACATGTTAAACAAATTTCTGATATTTCTAAAGTTAGCTACTCAAAATAAATTAAAATGTACTCAAAGTAAAATAAATAAAGTGACAATTATATCATTTTATATTATTTTTACTTCAGTCATTTGATAATGTTGGGTAACTACTTTCCTCATGAATTTTTGTGCATTCTGATTTTTTCCCATTAATAACTTTAATTTTTATTTTTTTTATTTTATTTTTTTTTAACTTTCTTTTTTATTTTATTTTATTTTTTTTTTATTATTATTATTTTTTTTTCCAGTGGGTTTTGTTATACATTGATATGAATCAGCCATGGATTTACATGTATTCCCAATCCCGATCCCCCCTCCCACCTCCCTCTCCACCCGATTCCTCTGGCTCTTCTCAGTGCACCATAACTTTAATTTTTAAAATGTGGTTTATATTAAATACATGAGTGACTGAAAGACTGCTGTAAGGAAGTATAATAATGTTATAAATTAATGCAACTTGTTTTTGCTGCTACCTTTTTAAAAATTTTTCCAGCCATGTTGAGATATAATTGATATCTAACATTGTGTGAGTTTAAAGTTGTTATTTAGTTGCTAAGATGTAGTCAACTCTTTTGTGACCCCATAGACTGTAGCCTGCTAGGCTCCTCTGTCCATGGGATTTCCCAGGCAAGAATACTGGAATGGATTCTTATCTGCCTGCCTGCAGGAGATGTGGGTTTGATCCCTGGAGAAGGAAATGGCAACACACTCAAGTATTCTTGCCTGGGAAATCCCATGGACAGAAGAGCCTGGAGGACTATACATTCCATGGGACTGCCAAAGAGTAGGACATGACTTAATGACCAAACAACAATAACAAAGTTTAAGGTATACGATATGATTTTATATATTCCTATATTGAAAAATGATTGCAAAATTCCTATATTGAAAAATGATTAGCATGGTAAGTCTGGTTAACACATTTATCACTATATTGTATATTTGCAAGTTGCTGAAAGAGTAGATTTTTAAAACTTCTCACTACACACACACACACATTGTATATTTCATTTTAATTTTCTTTTTTTTTTAATTTTTAAGACAGAGTCAAAGATAGAAACTTAAGAGCAGCTATATTTAACAGAGGACTGCAGAAAATTCATCTAGGAAGAGACTGAGACAGTGTGATCTTTTTTTTGTTTGTTTGTTTTTTGTGTTTTTGTTTTTTTTATGTGTTTTTTGTTTTTATATATTTTTTATTGGAGTATAGATTCTTTACAACATTGTGTTAGTTTCTACTGTAAAGCAAAGTGGATCAGATACGTGAAGATGTGGTACATATATACAAAGGAATATTACTCAGCCATAAAAAAGGAATAAAACTAGATCATTTGTATATATGTGGATGGACCAAGAGGCTGTCATACAGAGTGAGGTAAGTCAGAAATAGAAAAATAAATGTCATCTATTAAGGCTTATATGTGGAGAGGGCAATGGCACCCCACTCCAGTACTCTTGCCTGGAAAGTCCCATGGACGGAGGAGCCTGGTAGGCTGCAGTCCATGGGGTCACAAAGAGTCGGACACGATTGAGTGACTTCACTTTCACTTTTCATTTTCATGCATTGGAGAAGGAAATGGCAACCCACTCCAGTGTTCTTGCCTGGAGAATCTCAGGGACGGGGGAGCCTGGTGGGCTGCCGTGTATGGGGTCGCATAGAGTCGGACAGTACTGAAGCGACTTAGCCGAAGGCATATGTGAGGAATCTAGAAAAATGGTATAGATGATCTTATTTATTTAGTTTGGACACACTGCATGGCTTGTGGCATCCTAGTTTCCCCTCCAAGGATTGAACCTGGGCCGCAGCAGTGAAAGCATCAAGTCCCAACCACTGACTGCTAAGTCACTTCAGTTGAGTCTGACTGCTGAACCCCCAGGCAAATCCCCATTTGATTAGCATGTGCTTGTGACCCAGGTTGCTAAGCAGTCTGTGGCCCAGTCCTTCCCATCCATTTCCCGAATGTATCTCTTGTAATTTTTTTCTATGAAGTTTCCTTGTTGATGGGGAAAATGGAAGGTAAATTTAAGGGTTGTGAGGCAGAGCCTGGCCAGGCTTAATGTTGTGCCCGTCCTCATCATAGCCTTTGCAACAGGGAAAGAAGTTTGCTCGTCACTGCCTAGTAGCAAAGAGCTCGGTTTGTGTGACCAAATGCAAACTGCTGAATCTCTGTATCCCTCAACTTCTCAGGTGTAAAATGGGTAATTAACAGTGTCTGTCTATTGAGGTTGCTCTGAAGACTAATTCACTGACTGGAAACACTATTTCAAGTTAAAATCCCATTTATCTCTTTTTAATTTTTATATAGTTAGAACATCTGATCTTCTTAATGTGGGTGTTAAAGACACAGGTAAACGCACACTCACACACACACACACACACACACACACACTCTCCACAGTTAGTAGAAGGCACTGATAAAATACAAAAGAATAAAATAATCAAATACGCTTAGAAACTTGCCCAAGTGGTTCATGTGGTGTGTACCTAGATATAGGCCTCCTTTCTGGTGGAACAGGGATATTAAGGAACTAATATTTAGGCCACGGAACAAAGCAGGGCTCCTTAAAGATCTATTAATATATAACTTATTCTATTTTTTATAGAAAAGAAGATAGGCTTGTGTTAACATGGTGAGAACATGTATATTTACATATTCCCTGATGGATGCCTTTTTTGTTTAAGAATGTGATAAAAATTTCTGTAAGTGAAATGTAAAGCAAGTTATTTGTACCCCCAAAAAAAGGTTAAAGAAAATAACTGAATGTTGCCTAGGATTCATAAATTCTGTTCTGGGAAAATGAATAAAAGAGATGAAAATAACACCCCCTTTATAGAAAATAGGCCTTATGATTCACCACTTTTGGGCTTCCCAGGTGCTGCTAGTGGTAAAGAACCTGCCTGCCAATACAAGAGATGTAAGAGACATGGGTCAATCCCTGGGCTAGGAAGGTCCCCTGGAGAAGGGCATGGCAACCCCCTCCAGTATTCTTGCCTGGAGAATCCTATGGACAGAGGAACTTGGCAGGCTATAGTCCATAGGATCGCAAAGAGCCAGACAGGACTTTAGCAACTTAACACAAGCACATCATCGCCTTTACCAAGAAAGCTGTACCAAGAGTCCAGAGCATTCTGGATTCTGAAAGATTCCCACTTCTTGACAGCAGACCAAAGCAGTGAAGACATGTTTGAACAATTCTCTGAAAAATATTTGGGAGAAAATAAAGAGTCACTGGTTTCTTTTATAGGGTATCTTAATTTGTCCACCAAATTTTGATCCAAGGCATCAAATTATAGTCAGTATAACCCAGAGAAGTACAGCAACCACAGATAAATGAAGCATCTGGATTCTCACTCACTTTTTTTTCTAGTAAAGAAATGAACATATATGTGCCTTTTTCTAAAGATCCATTGAGTGTTCAAGAAGCTTTCTCAGCCCAGAGCAAACAGAATGAACACCAGGAGACTTTCCTATCTCCACAATTGTGTTATCTGAATCATAGCTCTGAACCATCTCAACATCTTATTTTACCTTTAAAATCATACATGAGAGAGCTATTTTTTCTCACTGCAAGGTCTGAAAGGGGCTTTGAAACCATATCCAACTGTTTTCATCATAACACCTTTACAACAGAATCATAATCTTCTTCTACAATTCCTGTAATTAAATATATTCTTTGGTAAATCAAAGCAATTTGCTCTTCACTACAAATATGCATAATCACACAGCTTCTTTGATGTAATTTAGAATCTTGACTGTAAATCCATGGGTAGTACCTTACATTACATAATAAATAATTAAACTTTTGCCTACAGACATAAATTGTTTTCACATTATTTTTAGAAATAAGATTTTTAGATAATAAAATTGGGGCACTGTTAAATGTATGGTTCTGAATTTAGGTTAATCTTTCTCAAATGGAATAGGTGGACATGGAAACACATTATTGCCATGAAACATGGGCATTTTTACTGAATTATCTCTTGTCCCTGACTACAATTTTCAATGTATCCTGTTATATCTAACAATTATGGTATGGTTTCTGTTGAGCTAAAATCACTTTTAAAATTTAGTATCAATTTAAAATCTGCCTGGTGATATAGTCACTCCAATGAGAGATTTCATGTGGACACTGTTGTAATTTGATGAGAAATTTTCAGGACATGGAGAAATTCGAAAGAAAAATTTGAACTCTCTTCTGAGATCTCTAACAATATTGATAAGTCAGATCTAATTATGACAAAATCACTGATCTAACTGATATGTTATTGACAGTGTGTTAGGCAATGAAGTACAGAATTTACATATATTTCTCTCTCATCTTCACAATGCTAAAGTAAACATTAGAATTGCTTTTTCACAGATGAGGGCAAGAAGTTTTGAAAAGTTAAAGAAATACTTCAGGTTATCATAGTTAGTGAAAAAAACAGAGAAATCAGATCAAACTGAGAAAATCTTGAGTATGTTCATGAGGCTACTCAGGATTTTAAAGTGATTCTTTCTAAGCTGTCTAATTTCAGTCCTATCAGATGAGTTACACCATGAAGTCTGAGAGAATTTAACCTGGGTTCACCTGAAGAGCATTTATTTGACTGCACATATTTCTTGGCTACATTTCTTTTGATGCTATATTTATTTTAATCTTTCAATTAAATTATTGTGCTCATCTGCATGTGTAAGCACAGTCAATTAAATTTTTAAAACTTGAAAGTCTTTCATTGCTACGTATTTAATCAACTGATGTTCCCATTCCATTGTCAGCCTGTTCAGTGTATTAAAAAAAAAAAAAAAAAAAACTGTTTATCCCTTGAACTTATTTGATTGAAGATCCAAGGTTGATCATTGCAGATTACAGACTTGCAAAACAACTAATTTTTTTTTTTTAAATCTTGGCTATTTTCTCCATTTCCACAATGGAGTTTCGTGTAAAAACCACTTGACCTGGAGTCAGACTCATTAATTAAGTGCACACAATGGGCTAACATCTTATGAGCACTTACAATGACTAGTCATGATTTATAGAGCATTATATGCATAAACTGGGCTGCCCTGGTGGCTCAGATGGCAAAGAATCTGCCTGCAATGCAGGAGGCCTGGGTTTGATCCCTGGGGTGGGACGATTGCCCTGGAGGAGGGAATGGCTACTCACTTCAGTCTTCTTGCCTGGGGAATTCCATGGACAGAGGAGCCTGGCGGGCTATAGACCATGGGGTTGCAGAGAGTCAAACACAACTGAGTGACTCACACTTTCACTTTTTCACTTTCATATGTATAAATTAATTCTTAACAAGAATCCCACGTTCTAGCCCCACTGTAAAGATGAATTAACTGAAGCTCAGTGCTATTTGAAAAATCCATGCTCATGTAGGCAGTTAGGCTCCAGAATCTACCATCTGGCCCATAATGTTGCTTGTGCTAGTTTTATGCCGAGGTGTTGCACTTGCTTGGCAGTTCATGGTGAACCCTGTCCACTTAGAGCTTCAGACCTGGTTTTGGATTTCCACTCTAGCCCTATTTTTTTTAACCAAATTTATTTGATTTTTTTTCTACTCAGAGATCACAATAATACCCTCTTTAAATCAAATTTTATAAACATTATAAAATTTAAATATTTTATATTAAAAATTATAAATATTACTCAACCTTAAGCAGGGATGATAACAAAGGATATAAATTTTCAGTTATACAAGATGAGTAAATTCTAGAAGTCCACTGTACAATGTTGTGACTATAGTTAACAATACTGTGTTATATGTTTGAAGTGTGTGAAGAGGTCTTATTTCATTTAGCATAATTTCCAACAGTTTCATCCATGTTGTTTTATATGATAAAATAGCTTTCTTTTTTAATGTTGAATAATGTTTCTTTATTTGCCTATACCACATTTTCTTTATCCATCCATCCATCAACATTTATGTTTTTCTTTCATATCTTGACTATTGGAGATAATGCTATAAAGAATACAACAGTGCAGATGGATCTTCAAGATCATGGGGACTTTTCTGATGGTCCAGTGGCTAAGACACCAGGCTCCCAATGGCCTAGGCTTGATTGCTGGTCAGGACACTAGATCCCACATGCTACAACTCAGACCTGGCCCAGCCAAGTAAATAAATATATATATATTAAATATTTTTATTTTAATTATGTTTACATATATGCAGAAGTTGGATTGCTGGATTTTATGGTAGTTCATATATTTAATGCATATTATTTAATAAATTTGGAGATATGCACACATATCCATATATGTATATATATATATATGTGTATATATATATATATATATATATATAATACATCCATAAAATCCAAAGGTCTATTTCTGTCCCTTTGATATATGTATGTTTTGGTAAGCACACTCAACATGAAATTTACCCACATAACAAAATTCTAGATATGCAATAGTGAGTTGTTGAACTCAAGATTTCTGGAGGTTGTTTATTGTACATCACTGAAACCTGTTGAATAACAACTTTCAATTAACCCTCCTCTCAACTACTAATAATCACCATTTTACACTTTGTTTCTCTGAGTTTGACTACTTTAGAAACCTCATGTAAGTGAAATCATAGTGTTTGTCCTTCTGTGACTGACTTAGTTCACTTAGCACATCAAGTATACCTCAGGAAAACAAACCTTTTCTGTTTGTTTTTTAATTTTTGAAAGGGTAGATCTCATGTTGTGTTCTTAGCACAATAAAATGAAAATTAAAATTAAAAAAAGAAGCTCATGATGTCCTTAATGCTTAGATATTAAGCCAACTAGAAACAAAAAAATACATGAGGTTGTTGTTGTTCAGTTGCCCGGTCATGTCTGACTCTTTGCAACCCCGTGGACTGCAGCACTCCAAGCCCTCCCCTTTCCTCACCATCTCCCGAAGCTTGCTCAAGTTCATATCCATTGCATTGTTGGTGCAATCCAGCAATCTCATCGTCTAATTCCTCTTCTCCATCTGCCCGCATCCTTCCCAGCATCAGGAACTTTTCCAATGAATCAGCTGTTCACATCAGATGACCAAAATACAAGAGTTTCAGCTTCAGCATCAGTCCTTCCAATGTGTAGTCAAGGTTGATTTCTCTTAAGATTGACTGGTTTGATCTCCTTACTCTCAGGAGTCTTCTCCAGCACCAGAGTTCAAAAGCGTCCATTTTTCGGCATTCCACCTTCTTTACGGTCCAGCTCTCACAACCATACATGACCCCTGAGAAGACCATGGCCTTGACTGTCTGGAGCTTTGTCGGCTGCCTAATGTCTCTGCTTTTCAACACACTGTTTAAGTTTTTTCATAGGTTTCCTGCTAAGAAGCAAACATCTCCTGATTTCATGGCTGCAGTCACTATCCACAGTGATTTTAGAGCCCCCAAAGAGGAAATAGGTCAATGCATCCACCTTTCCCCACTCTATTTGCCATGATGTAATGCTGGATCTCAGAAAACTAAGATCATGACATCAGGTCCCATCACTTCATGGGAAATAGATGGGGAAACAGTGGAAACACTGTCAAGACTTTATTTTTTTGGGCTCCAAAATCACTGCAGATCATGATTGCAGCCATGAAATTAAAAGATGCTTACTCCTTGGAAGGAAAGTTATGACCAACCTAGATATCATATTAAAAAGCAGAGACATTACTTTGCCAACAAAGGTCCATCTGGTCAAGGCTATGGTTTTTCCAGTGGTCATGTATGGATGTGAGAGTTGGACTGTGAAGAAAGCTGAGCATCGAAAAATTGACGCCTTTAAACTGTGTTGAAGACTCTTGAGAGTCCCTTGGACTGCAAGGAGATCCAACCAGTCTATCCTAAAAGAGACTAGTCCTGGGTGTTCATTGGAAGGACTGATGCTGAAGCCTAAACTCCAATACTTTGGCCACCTCATAGAAAGAGTTAACTCATTGGAAAAGACACTGATGCTGGGAGGGATTGAAGTCAGGAGGAGAAGGGGATAACAGAGGATGAGATGACTGGATGGCATCACCAACTCAATGGACATGAATTTGAGTAAACTCCAGGAGTTGGTGATGGACAGGGAGGCCTAGCATGCTGTGATTCATGGGGTTGCATAGAATCAAACACGACTGAGCAACTGAACTGAACTGAACTGAACTGAACTGAACTGAATGGGGCCAGAGGGGCTTCTCTAGTGGCTCAGTGGTAAGAAATCTGCCTGCAATGCAGGAGTTGCAGGGAGACACAGGTTCAATCCCTGGGTCAGAAAGATCCCCTGGAGAAGGGCATGACTACCCACTCCAATATTACTGCCTGGAGAATTCCATGGGTATTGGAGCCTGACAGGTTATAGTCCATGGGCTTGCAAAGAGTCAGACTCAACTGAAGTGACTTAGCACACAGCACAAATAGGGCCAGATGCAATGATCTCAGTTTTGTTTTGTTTTGTTTTTTGTTGTTGTTTTTTTTAGTATTTGGTTTTAAGTCAACCCTTTCACTCTCCTCCTTCATCCTCAAGAGGCTCTTTAGTTTCTCTTCACTTTCTGCCATTAGAGTGGTGTCATCTGCATACCTGAGGTTGCTGATGTCTTTCCCACCTATCTTTTCAGCTTGTAGCTCATCCAGTTCAGCATGTCTCATGATGCACTCAGCATATAGATTTAACAGGGTGACAGAAGACAACCCTGTCATACTCCTTTTTCAATCTTGAACCAATCAGTTGTTCAATACAGCGTTCTGAGTATTGCTTCTTGACCCACATACAGGTTTCTCAGGAGACAGGTAAGATGGTCTGGTATTCCAATCTCTTTAAGAGCTTTCTACAGTTTGTTATGATCCACAGAATGAAAGGCTGTGGCATAGTTGATGAAACAGAGATAGATGTTTTTCTTGAATTCCCTAGCTTTCTCTGATCCAGCGAATGTTGGCAGTTTAATTCTCTAATTCCTCCTCATTTTCTAAACCCAGCTTGGACACCTGGAAGTTCTTGGTTTGCATAATGCTGAACCCTAGCATGTAAGATTTTAAGCATGACCTTACTAGCATGGGAGATGAGTACAATTGTCCGATGGTTAGCACATTCTTTGGTACTATCCTTCTTGGGAACTGGGATGAGGATTGACCTTTTCCAGGCCTGTGGCCACTGCTGAGTCTTCCAGATTTGCTGACATAGTGAATGCAATACCTTGATGACATCACCCTTTAGGGTTTGAATAATTTTACTGGAATTCCATCCAATCTACTAGCTTTAATTAAGAAGCAGGGCTTCCTAAGGCCCCCTTGACTTCACTCCAGATTGTCTGGCTCTGGGTGGCTGACCACACCATTGCAGCAATCTGGTTCATTTGGATCTTTCTTGTACAGTTCTTCCATGTATTCTTGTGTACATGAGGTTAATGGTATTGAAATTTCTATATTCTTTAAAAACAAGAAGAAAAACAAGAAGAAAAGATCTCATAACAATGTATTGAAAAACAGTGTAAGATATAGCAATTAATTAATTCTAGACAATTTTTTAAAATATCTTTTAGTAATAAGCAATACATGGATGTATATAAATATATGTATATATAAATGCAAATATAATTACCCTTGCTTATATCAGAGGTACTTGATGTGTTTACAACTTTAAGAATAATTTTAAAATGTCAAATTTGTAGGCATTATACATCTTTGTGGGCTTGAAAATGATATAATAAAGATTACTTGTTTCTAAACAATAGCAACAAATGTTTGCTTTACATGTTTTCTGCTATTTGTTTGTAACATCGAAAACTAGTTAGAAAATTGGAAGATATTACCAGAAATAAAACAGAAAGAGTGTTTTGTTATATTAAGACATGCCTTAAGGATAATGAAAATTAAATTGACAAAAGCACATCTTGGAGAAATACTCTCTTTATTGCATTTGAATCAGATGATGAACAGAAGAGAATAAGTTATTTTAACCTTAGAATAAAACATTTCATTATCTCTTTCATATTAATTCTAATGTCTATCAACTGGAATAGCACAGGAAAGTAATTTGGAATCTTTTGGGAAACATCGTATATTAATCGAAAAGCATTTTATTTATCAATGTCCATTAAAAATTATAATATTCCCTTAACGGAGTTACCTTTTTATCACCTCAGAGATCACTAACTGTAGCAATCACTCCAACAACATTCCTCAACAAAGAATACTTTTGAAAATTACATTTCCAACCATAAAACCAACAAAAATATGTTAAATTAAGATGATATTTGAGTAAATTAAAATTATTGAAGGAATTTTTCTGTGTTTATATGCTTTTAAAATAGAATCTAATGAGCTTTAGGCTTGCCATGCAATCTTAGAAAAGATAATAAGTCTGCCTCAATATCTCTGACATATCATGTTGGGAATTTAGCCTTAAATATTATTCCAATGATGAAGTTCATTAATTTGCTTTAATGAATAGCCTTGTTATTTGAATATATACTTTTGTTTAATAATAATGAGAAGAATAAAAAGCTTAGAGAGTAAGATTGTAGGATCAGCTGCATTTTATGGTTCTTTGTGTATGTTGATTTATAATGACACTACACAGCTTTAAATCTGTCCAACAATATCAAGAACAGAAAAAGGGAGGGAGGGGAATGAGGGAGGGGAAGATCAATAGAAGCCTCATCATGTTTGGAAATAAAATTCAACATAAATGGTTGTAGATTATTTGAGTTATCCAGTTGAATTTCTTAGGAATTTATTATAGGGAATGGAAAAGTGCTCGTGTGCTCATTCAGCCATGTCTGACTCTTTGAGAGCCTGTGGACTGCAGCCCAGGAGGCTTCTCTGCCCATGGAATTTTCAGGCACGAATACTGTAGTGGGTTGCCATTTCCTCCTTCAGGGGATCTTCTAGACCCAGAGATCAGACCTGAGTCTCTTGCCTCTCCTGCATTGGTAGGTGGTTTCTTTACCATTGAGTCACCTGGGAAGCCCAAATATATATAATGATCATTTGAAATAATCAATTCATTTTATGTTAGCTCAGATTAAGTGGATAAATTTTTGCTTGTTTTCTTCAAAAGTTAGTAATTGTCTGAGCATTCCGGATATAATATAAAAATTATTTTCTTAAAAATCAAGTGACTTTTTGAAAACTATAGTCATAATTTTTGTAGTTTTTAATAGATAATAAGCAAGGAGATATTTAATCACTTTTAGGAAATTTTTGATTAAAGTATCTGGATATAAATTAAATATACATATTCTAAGAATCTTTTTTTTTTTAAACAAGAAAATAAAATGACAGAAAAGATTCTAGGCACAAATACAAAATGAGAAACAAAAATTTTGTAGGTAATGATTGTCAACAGTTTAACATATCAAGAGAAGCAAGGCAAGACAGTCCATAAGCAAGTTAAACCCAAGAGTTTGCTTGTTTTAAGAATTTTAATGCTTCAGATTAAAGATATGAGATTCAATGGCCATTAAGAAATGAATAGAAGGAAATGAGAGGATTAAGATCTGGGAGAGAGAGTAACCTACTTAATAGTCCTTAACCTCAAGGAAAAATGGGGAAATAATTCTGAGATGTGTGGATTATCCTGTGATGGAAGGAAGGACTCCTCTTCTCTGAAAGAGTTGAGGAGCAAGCTAAGAAAGAGAGTTTCATCTCTTTGCAAGTGTAATTTAAAAAGTTGAGATATTTTGCTGATTTATATTTTCCTCTGAGTAAAACTGTCATTTGCCTGTAGTGAAGTGAAAGTTGGGCTGGTGAAATTTTTTAATATTTCCAGAGATCTCTGGAAAGACTAGAAACAGATATAAGGTAATGATGCAATCTTATGACATCAAATGAGTCAGAAATAATTGTATAAAGTACCTGAATGTGTAGTTTTACACTAGAAGTTTACTAAATTCAAGGAAAAGAAATGGAAAAGACTATCGGTTGAGTCAGAGGTTGAATTTTTGAGGGCAGCAGTGAAAGGATTGAAGCAAGGGAGTTATTAGAAGACTGGTTTGAACAACATTTATTCTATTGGTTTGATATTATTTTATCAGTGTTGATCCCAAGAAGCATTCTAGTCTCTTATTCAATTCATTTTCTAATGGTTACTTACCAACCCATTCCCATTACTTATAGATTCACTTTAAAATCATTAGCTTTAATTCCCTTGCATGCTTTCCCTTCCTTAAAATCTGCACTGCAGGTGTTAGTAGTTTCTGGACAACCATAGAGAGAGGAGGAACTTTCCCAAGTGGCACCAAGCTAAAGGATGCACCTGCCAAGCAGGAAACTTGGGTTCAATCTGTGGGTTGGGCAGATCCCCTGGGAAAGGAAATGGCAACCCTCTCCAGTATTCTTACCTAGGAAATTCCAGGGACAGAGGAGCCTGGCAAATTATAGTCCATGGGGTTGCAAAAGAGACAGACATGGTTTAGTGACTAAGCAGCAACAATGAAAACAGCAGGAGTAAAGACACTATCAATCCATGGTCTTTGCCCATTAAAAGCATCACAGCAATTTTCCATTTCCCTCCAAGTCACAATTCTCTCTCAATCTTTATGGCATCATTTGCATTATTACTGGTAATTCATTAAGCTCATCCAAAATTTACTATGCAATACAAATCTAGTACGTGAGACACTTACTTAAAAAGGTCACATTTATCAACAGATCGTAAGTTCTCTGGCCAGAGAAGGACACATAGCAGATGCAACTCCTCAGAAAAGTTGAGTCAGAGAGAATATGTATTATCTACACTGAGACTCCTGTAATTAAAATGATTTATATTGCTAAGAGGTGGGGATGTCAGATGATTCTAGACAAAGTAGATGGTTCCAACATCAGAGCTACTGTGATGTACCAAGAAAAAAGTTTGTAGTTGCAGGATAGCACATGATGAGAAGTCAGGGCAGACTTTGTAGAAACATCTCTGGGAAGATGTTCTTTGATGTACAAAAAGCAGTCAGCTTAGTGAAGTAAAAGAAGTTCCTAGAAAGAAAGAAAAACATGACCAAAGTCATGTGAAAATTAAATATCTCTCCTCGAATATCCACGTGGTCTACTCTGGCATGTTACAGCCTGAAATCTCATTGCAGCTGTTATTATATCTGTGAACTACATTTTAAAAACTGAATAGCCCAGAGGAATCGGGTGGAGAGGGAGGTGGGAGGGGGGATCGGGATGGGGAATACGTGTAAATCTATGGCTGATTCATATCAATGTATGACAAAACCCACTGAAATGTTGTGAAGTAATTAGCCTCCAACTAATAAAAAAATAATAATAATAAGCTTAAAAAAATAAAAATAAAAACTGAATAGCCAAGTTTTGATCAGTACAGAAAAATAAAAAAAAAAGAAGAACTTGAAGTCATGTGTCATCCCATCAATGAGTTGTCTACACTCAACAGTTCAATAAATTTCCTTCCATTAATTTTTTAGGCATTTTTATGAGAAGATATCATTTTACACAGTCAAGATTACTTCTCCAGAGGTATCCATTAGCCCTAGGAACTCCAGTCCTTCAGTTTTACCAAAGATGGTGAATTCTAAAAAGCCATAGGCAATTTTTTCATCTACATATATGCAAATTTTCTGTAATGATAGACAAGAAAGCCAATTTCAGATTGAGGCTTGTTTCAGCACATTTTTACCTAGAAGTTATCTCCTAATGCAATTTCCTCAGAGGTCCTCTCTTGCAAATGAATATCCTAAGTTGTGGCTCCAATATGTTTTCATCAAAGGGCACTTAGGGCTGCTTTGGAAATTGCTATGATAATTGTCAAAATATTTGACCACTTACAATCTCTTGATAAAATTATACTAATCACATTTTCCCTGCCTCTGCTCTGTCACTCCCCCTCTCTCTTCTACTCTGTCTTTCTTGCAATGAGACCCTACTCCATCTTCTTTCAGCCTGAACAAAAGTGAAAATGAAATATCACAGGCCACATAGCATCTATCCTTTTTTCTAATAAATACAATTTAAAAGTGTAAAGTATGTAAGAGAATATGTGTTTTCCACTGACAGCCACAGGTTGCATGAAAGTGTGCTTGCTCCTTTCATCATCCCTAGTGAATTTCGGTTTAAGGCACAAAAGAAACACAAACAAAATTTGCTTTGGAAAAGAAAGATTTTGGTGTAAATCAGGCCTTCACCCATACCCTGTGATATTTGGTGATTTGTCTAATTTCATATACCCTTTGCTTCCACATCAATAATATGGAGTTAATAATTCACATTAGAAAATTGTTTTGAATACAAAAAGCTGTTATATTTGAAGTGTGTGCTACAGCCTAGGAACTCAAAAATAGTATTTCCTTTCAATTTTTGATCTTCAAAGCCTATGTTTTTGAATCCCCAAGTTTCAATTATGATGTCTCATACATAGTTGATATACATTTAAAGCTTGTTGTACTAAACTCAGCCAAAATATCTTCATGTAGATCCATTTTAATATAGTTTATTAATTATATATAAGATATTTATCAACCTGTAAACTTTTACCTTTGTCAAAATCCTAATAGTCCCTTTCCCAGAATGTTAAACACACACACACACACACACACACACACACACACACACAAAGCAGTGCATATTATAATCTCCTAGCCTAAATGCCTACTTATTATTTAAAAGTTAGCTCAAGGTCAGCTCACAATACACATTTCCAACACCCTCAGTCTTTTCAAGAACCTTGACTCCTGTCTTGTCATAACACACTATTTCTCTTTAATACCCTATCAAATTATAAAATAACATTTTACCCTCACTGGCTGAATCTACCACTAAGCAGCTCTCCTCAAGAGAAATGTATTGATATAACTGCAGTGTCTGGCACAGAGAAGGTTGTTGATTGTGATTCCTAGTAGCTGAAAGACTACAGATAAAATAATTAGAGTTATGAAGAAAATAATTATAAAGAAAAATAATTTTGAGAGATAAACAAGATAACCACATGAATGTATTTAGTAACTTTAATTATTTGATAAATAAAGATACCAACTATGCTATTTTAACATGCAAGATTAACAATTTGAAACTGTTTTACTTAAAATAAATATCTTTAAAATATTCCACAATTTAATATGAGTTTACTACTTTGGTGATTAAATGTGATTTATATCATTCTTTTCTAAATGAAAAATGATTTTATGCAGACATCTTAGTGATTTATTTGTGATTATTTCACCAAATGAGAAAAAGTTAACATCCTTAACAGTCTAATGAAGGGAGTTTGGACAGATTGTATTATGATTTCCTTTCCTTCCAGGCTGGAATAAGAAAGTAGTACTCTGAGTTATATTAAATCTTGTTCATGCTTTGTTTTAAAATATACGATAGATCAAAAATATTTTCCCACAGGCCAACATGACTTGGCTAAAAGCGTTTGTTTCCTCACAACAACCAAACTCTGCCTGCATAGACTGAGGCAAGAATTGAGGCAAGAATAATACATTTTTGGTGTTATGATTAGGACACTGAAGGGAAAAAATCCGTATGTTTGATGTAAGCTGGTTTCAGATGTATCAGTCTTAGTGAGTACAGTTCAGTTCAGTTCAGTAGCTCAGTCGAGTCTGACTCTTTGCAACACCACGGACTGCAATACACCAGGCCTCCCTGTCCCTCACCAACTCCTGGAGTTTACTCAAACTCATGCCCATCGAGTCGGTGATACCATCCAACCATTTCATCCTCTGTTGTCCCTTTCTCCTCCCACCTTCAATCTTTCCCAGCATCAGGGGCTTTTCAAATGAGTCAGTTCTTCACATCAGGTGGCCAAAGTATTGGAGTTTCAGTTTCAACATCAGTCCTTCTAATGAATATTCAGGAATGATTTCCTTTAGGATGGACTGGTTGGATTTCCTCACAGTCCAAGAGATTCTCAAGAGTCTCCTCCAACACCACAGTTCAAAAGCATTAATTCTTTGGCGCTCAGCTTTCTTTATAGTCCAACTCTTACATCCATACGTGGCCACTGGAAAAATCATAGCCTTGACTAGACAGACCAGTGTTAGCGAAGAGGGACCCTAAAGGGTAGAAGGGGAAGAAGGAAGATGTTTGGGACCAGTGTTCTTACTCTGGAGGTCCAATAGAAAAATTTAGGGTTTTTAAATGGTCAGTATATCATCACCAGTGACAGTGGTGATTTAGTTGTTCTGGAACTGGGATGAACATCCGTATTTTCTTAGTGCTTACCAAGCAATTTCAAGGGGCAGCTCAGCTTGAGAACTAACTACTGAGTTAAGGGAAGCAAGATAGGACTCTCGGCCAGGGACTGGTGTAGTCCACTTTTTTTGGATGCTGTTTTGATTGACTCTTACCTGTCTCTGTCAGAGTAAGATCCAGGCAAAAGACCAAGGATTGGATATTAGGGGGATGGTAGTACAATGGGATACATACGTGTCCTGTTGTCTTTAATAGTCTATTTTTATTTAGTGTAAATTACTTAATTGCTTCATGGCAACTTTCCAGAATAAAGTACATTTAGCCACAATTTTATGGCTGCAGGTTAATCTCAAGATCTAGAGTCTTTATCTTTTATTAATTAACTTTTATTGGTGTATAGTTACTTTATAATGTTGTGTTAGTTTCTACTGTATAGCAAAGTGACTCAGCTACACACACACACACACACACACACACACATATATATATCCCCTCTCTTGTGTATTTCCTTCCCATTTAGGTTACCACGGAGCATCAAGTAGAGTTCCCTGTGCTATACAGTAAGTTCTCATTAGTTATTTTATACAAATGTCAATTCCATGTGTATTACTTTTATTCCTCTCTAAAAGCACAGATTTGGTGAGTTCCCTCTCCTTCTCTCCCTCTTTCGCTCTTTTTTGATGCTGTATACAAGTGCATTATATTGATAAAATAGAGTTTAAATTAATGAATTTGTATGTTTGTATTTATGAAACAAATTATTTAATGACCACGCAGTGTTATAACTACAAGAATATGTAACTGCAATTATTTGATTGTAATTAAAAGTATTTTTCATTATTAAGCATAAAGTAACAAAAATAGATTACTATAGATGCAGAGAGGAGTGTGGTACTGCAGTTGCGTATGTGCTCAGTCATGTGGATATGTCCAATTCTTCTTGACCCCATGGACTGTAGCTCACCAGGCTCCTTTCTCCATGGGATTTTCCAGGCAAGAATACTGGAATGAATTGCTCTTTCCTTCTCCAGGGGTACTTCCTATCCCAGGGATCAAGCTATCATCTCCTGCATCTCCTGTAAAGGTAGGCTCTTTACCACTGAGCCACCTGGAAAGCCAATGGTACATCAGTTTGTTAGTCTATTAATTTCTAAATAAAAGACTGTGGACAATATAAGTTATATTCACACGTATTTTAAAGTTCTGGGTTTAACATTTTTCAGATAAAACCAGCCATATGCAAATTGTACTTTTAAACATTTCACATGCAAACAAATCATTGGATTAATTTCCTTTCCTAAATTAATGGATTATCAGCCTTTTTTGCAGAAACAAACAATTATAACCTAAAAGAACCTGACTTGTCAGGCCTTCATATATGTTATAAACATTTGTTAATTCCCAGCAGACTGTTCCATACCTACTGTTATTATAACATTAAATCACATTACAGTCTCTTCCAGCTCAACAAGATTGTCAGTTCCTAATTACCATTCAAACAATTTAGGAGGAGAGTGATTAAAGAAAAGTAAGAAAAATCACTGAAGAATTTGAGGATGTAGAGATATTTAGAGTGGAAGGTTGTGGGAATGATATGAATACTCAGAGTTTCATCAGAAGAAAGTAAATGTAAAGAAATAGATGATTGGATCTGAAGTATATATAAGTGATATGATGACTGTTAGAAAGATTTAGGACATAGGATTAAGCAATCTTTCTATGTAACTGGATTTGAGGACTGGAGGGAGATATGTTTATGTGTTTTTCAAGTTTCTAATTGGTAAAATCATGTGAATAATAGTGTGCCCGCACCTACTGTAATATATATTCCGTTTAAAATTATTAGGTACAATATGAATTATCATTAACCCATATAATACCTCATGAGTAAAAAACTAAGACCTAGATAACGTGAGTCATAAGCACAACTATGTTCACCTTCAACAAGCTAACAATTATGACAAAATAGCTGAAATAAAAACAGGAAAAAGGCAGCTTAGTACAGAAATATTTTTCATACAATGTCATTTAGGGCTACCATACTTTTATTGTAATATACTACAGGGTTAATTGACACAATAGTTAAAATGATTTTTTTAAAAATTTATTTGATGTATGAAGTCAAGAGAATGAAAAGTAAGTTTTGATGTAACTGAAGACTAGGGACTTTTCCCCAAATTCAGAGACTTTTGGTGAAGATTCTGAGGAATTGAGTAAATTAAGAGTATTGAAAAAAATGATGAAAGAAAACTTTTCAATCACAAAGTTTCAGTTGGATTTTTTTAAAAAGTGCATTTGAGATTTTCTTGGCTCAATCTTTGATAAGCAGTTGGTGTTTCTGTGAAAACCTATTTATGGCAGAGCCATATATTTGAGAAAATGGGAACAAGATGTTTTTATTAGATCTATTCTCCTTCCTTAACATCCCTGGAATAAAAAAAGCTATTGGTTATCTATGTAAAAAAGAGGTACTTCATATTGTAACTATGTCTAATCATTTCACTTATACATGTACATGAAATAAACATGTACAAAGAAAAATTATTAACCTATGCTAAAAAAAATTAATCATGTTTATTTTCCGACATGCTGGTAAAGCAAGGACTGTTTCACACAGGTAGCTGGTAGTATTTTTTGTTGATTTGTTGTTGTTGTTGTTTAGTTGCTAAGTCATGTCCGATTCTTTGTGACCCCATGCACTGTGGCCCACCAGGCTCCTCTGTCTGTGGGATTCTCCAGGCAAGAATACTGGAGTAAGTTATCATTCCCTTCTCCAGGGGATCTTCCAGAGCCACAGATCAAGATATGAACATGTTCTACCCCTGGAAAGTTTTCTCCTATTCCCTTCATTTTATTGTACTCTCCAGAGGCAAACACTGTGATTATTTCTAGCAGATCTTGCTTACACATCTACTTCACATAAATAGAATTATGCATATATTCTCGATATGTCAGTGTATTTACTCTCAACATAATGATTTTAAGAATAATCAATGCTGTGAGAAGCAGTAGATTTATTTTATTGCATAATATACAACTATATGGTACACCCCCATCAGTTGAATTTTTTTAATTTTTCATTGCTAAGATTTTTATTATTATGAATAGGTGTTGAATTTTTCAAGTGATTTTACTACATCTACTCAAATAAATATCTTTCTGTCCAAAAAATGGAATTTTATTGATTGACTTAATTTTAAATATTAAATAAATTCTTCATTCCAAATATAAATCATACTTGGTCACGTGGTATTACACTTTTCATACAGCACTGAATTCTCTTAAATATATATTAAAAAATTCTTCACAAACTATCCCAGAAATTAGAAGAGGATGGAATTCTTCTTGCTTCATTTGACAGGGAGACCATTATCCTGATACTAAAATCAAGTAGAGTCTTTAAAATAAAACTATAGATTAATTCATTCATGAACATAGACATAAATGTGGTTAATTTTATTTTATAGCATTTCAAGTCCAACAACATGCAAGATGCATAATGTATCATTACTATGTTGGTGTTTTCCCAGGAATGTAGGTTGGTTTACCATGTGATGAAAAAATGAACAAAAACTAAACTATTTAACTTTATATGATAGGTTGAATAATTTCTCATCCAAATGTCAGCGTTTGAATTCCTGGAACGTATGAAGATGTTCGCTTACATAGTCAAAGGGATTCTGCAGATGGTATTAAGTATCATGAGATAGGAAAATTGTTGTGAATTATCCAAGTGGGGCCACTAAATTTTATTACAAGTGTCTCTAAAAGACAGAGAGAGAGATTTAACCCCAGATTAAGAGTGCCAGACTCACGCAATACAAGAAAGGTTAAGCAGTAGTTAAAACTCTGCAGTACTATTATGGCAATAGAAAACCAAAGAAACAGGGTAAAAATTCTAGAAGGACTGTCCATTTAAAAATTTATGATATTAAAATAAACTGATACAGTAAAGAAAAGATACTATAATATATAATGTATTGATGTTGAAAAGTAGTACTGAAGAAAAATAAGTTAATCTCTATTTAACCCCAAAATAAATTACATGTGAAAAAAAAAAAGAAAGAAAGAAAAATTCACCTTTTCTAGGCTTTGAAGATGGAGAAAGGGGCCATGAACCAAGAGACTGAAGGTAGTCTTTAGAAGGAAGGCAGTCTTTAGAAACCAAAGAAACAAAATCCCCCTAAAGCCTCTAGCAGGAAGAAAGTCCTACCAACACTCTGATTTTAGGCAAATGAGATCCATTTTAGATTTCTACCTCTAGGGTCATAATAAAATTAATTTGCACTGGTTTAACACAAAATCATTTCTTAACACTGTTTTGGGTCATATGTTACAGTAATAATAGGAAATAAACCACATTAACAGACTAAATTCAGGAAGGAGCAAAGAAATAAAGTATGGCTAATAGAAAATACAAATAAGATGGTTAATCTTACATAATAGTATGCCATGTCATGTGAAAGTTGCTCAGTCATGTCTGACTGTTTGCAACCCCATGGACTACACAGTCCATGGCATTCTCCAGGCCAAAATACTAGAATACTGGAGTGGGTAGCCATTCCCTTCTCCAAACAGTGATCAAGATAAATGAAAAAGTATAGAACATCTGATCAAAAATTTTGATCAATTTTGGTAAAACAAAAACTAGATCCTCTTAAATGGTATGGTACAGGATGGAATAAAATTCAAATCATTCCTGTAATTAACAATATGGTGAAACGTGGACGTGTTAGTCACTCAGTCTTACTGGACTCTGCGACCATAGGGATTGTAGACTGCAAGGCTCCTCTGCCCATGGGATTCTCCAGGCAAGAATACTGAAGTGGGTTGTCATTTCCTTCTCAAGGGATCATCCCAACCCATGGATTGAATCCAGGTCTCCTACATTGCAGGAGGATTCTTTGGGAAGCCCAATAGGGAAGTCCACAAGGGAAGCACAATAATATGGTATCATGCACCTAAAATTCTGTTATTCTGTTAAGAGGATAGATCTTATGTTATGTGGTCTTAATGAACAAAACACAAAGGGATACAAGAAAACTTTTAAAGGTGATGGATATCTTCAGTACCTTGATATGGGTGTGTGAATGTGTCCCTGTGTACTAAGTCACTTCAGTCATGTCTGACTCTGTGCAAACCCATGGACTGTAGGCCATCAGGCTCCTCTGCCCATGAGATTTCTCCAGGTAAGGGTACTGGAGTGGATTGCCATGCTCTCCTCCAGGGATTCTTCCTGACCCAGGAAATCAAATCTGCAACTCATGTCTCCTACATTGGCAGGCGGGTTCTTTACCAATAGCACCACCTGGGAAGATTGTGCATTTGTCCAAACTCATCAAACTATATATTGACTATATGTAGTGTTTTGATTATCAGTTATACTTTATAAGCTGCAAAATAATTTGAAGAAAAAACAGTTCTCCACTTTCAGTAACTGAAAGAGTGTTTAATTGTGCTAATAGTAAAGTCAGGTAGTATCTAGCTCCTGTATCAGAGGAGAGAGTGTTTCTAGCAATCTGGTCCCACTTAAAACTTGCTGTGATTTTTGAGTCTTGAAAGTACAGATATCTGACTTGTAAGACTGGTGCCATTAGTCTCAAGAAATTCTGGAATCTTTCAATATCCTTCTAATAAATTTTATTATCTTGCTTTGGATACCTAAAGTCAGTTTCTAGTTCTTGTAACCATAGATTCTGTCAGATGTGAAATGCAATCATTGGTGATAGTTGTAAATTACATGTCTCATATAGCATCCTCTATTGTAGATAATGATCTTTCTCTAGTGAAATGCATTGAGAATTAGGTTCCAGTCCAATGATGCTTCTAGAAGTGCAGCTTCCCAGAGCCATATTTTGATATATTATAGGAAGATATTCATTTTGCTTATCACTTCAAGATTTTTAAAGACTGTGGAGGCATTGAAAGGGAGTTGGGAGGTAAAGCAGTATTAAGAAAGATCGAAAGTTTTCTTTGTTGCATCAAAGTTTATTTATCATGGGGTCACTAACAAAGCAGGAGATGACTGTTTCATGGATTTCTTCAATTGCTCTTAGAATTTCAGTATGTATCAGTACTAAAACAAAAACTCCATGTCTGTTCTTTTTTGACTTAGGAACATCATTACCCCAGGTTTTGCTTCAAATATGTTCATATGTAGCTCTTCTCATTTTCCACTTTATGATTTGTTCAAACCCACATGCATATGTGCCTGCTCAGCTACACAATCATGTCCAACTCTTTGTGACCTCATGGACTGCAACCCATCAGGCTTCTCTGTCCATGAAACTCTCCAGGCAAGAATATTGGAATGGATTGCCATTTCCTACTTGAGGGGATCTTCCTGACCTTCAGTTTATGTTTATTCTGACTTGAAAAGGAAATGTGATTGTTGACACCCGTATGGTACTACTCCTTGGATTGGGTTTTGCTACTGCACAATGACTCTTCAACTAACAACACGTGAGAAAGAAGTTCCATCTTCATGGCTACCCAAAGCTTTTGGTAACCTCATGTTAGCTAAGAGACAGACATTAGGTTGTATAAACAAGCTTGTATATAAAATCCTATATCTTAAGCGAAACACTGGTAACCACAGCCTAGAGATAATTGCAATAAGAGTCAGTAAAAGCATTATGCTTTAGCAAGCAAATCTATTTTTCAACTCTGGCTCCACTGATAACAAAATAATAATAATCCACAATTATAATTTTTTAAAAATATATTCATTTTCAGGATAATTGAAATGTTTTCTTTAATTTTAAAACTATCTTGTCAATTTTCTTGTTAGAATTGTTGTTACCTTTTAAGTATATTTTCTGTTATTAATATAACTCACATGACAATGATTAAGCAGTTTTGCAACAATCAAATTACTTTTTCCATGATATGCTTCCCAAGATACTTGGGATAAAGCTTAATATTGTCAGAAGAGTTGTCAGTCGTGTCCGACTCTGTGCGACCCCATAGACAGCAGCCCACCAGGCTCCCCCATCCCCGGGATTCTCCAGGCAAGAACACTAGAGTGGGTTGCCATTTCCTTCTCCAATGCATGAAAGTGAAAAGTGAAAGTGAAATCGCTCAGTCATGTCTAACCCCTACTGACCCCATGGACTGCAGCCTACCAGGCCCCTCTGTCCATGGGATTTTCCAGGCAAGAATACTGGAGCGGGTTGCCGCTGCCTTCTCCGAGAAGAGTCAGTAGTCCCACACAAAAGAAATCTAGCCTTGCTTGCATATGAACATGTCCAATCCATTATATTTTGTGTCTATAAAGGGGGAAGAAACACTAGATTCCACATGTTAGAGAGGGATCAGAATGGAATGATAAGAAAGTAAATTGGCATTTGTATTAATGTTTTTCTAGCATATGCCAAGCATGGCATAGAAACAGTGTCAGATTTCATTTTGCTGGGTTCCAAAATCACTGCAGATGGTGACTGCAACCACAAATTTAAAAGATGCTTACTCCTTGGAAGAAAGTTATGACAAATCTAGACAGTGAACTCAAAAGCAGAGACATCACTTTGCCGACCAAAGTCTGCTTTGTCAAAGCTGTGGTTTTTCCAGCAGCCATGTATGGATGCTAAAGTTGGACAACAAAGAAGGCTGAGTGCTGAAGAATTGATGCTTTCAAACTATGGTGCTGGAGGAGACTCTTGAGAATCCCTTGGACTTCAAGGAGATCAAACCAGTCAATCCTAAAGGAAATTAGTCCTGAGTATTCATTGGAAGGACTGGTGCTGAAACTGAAGCTCCAATACTTTGGTCACTGATGATCAGAACTGACTCATTGGAAAAGACCCTGATCCTGGGAAAGACTGAGGGCAAGAGAAGGGGACAACAGAAGATGAGATGATTGGATGGCTTCACCTACTCAATGGACATGAGCTTGAGCAAGCTCTGGAAGATGGTGATGGCCAGGGAAGCCTGGCGTGCTGCAGTCCATCAGGTCATAAAGAGTTGAATAAGACTTAGTGACTGAACAACAAGCATTGTCCCAACACTTACAGAAGTTGTCTTTTAAGGGGCAGGGAAAATTACTGGAATTTACCATCAGGAGCTACTATCTAACACAGCCCTTAGAAAGAAACAGACAAGAAGAATGTGAACAGGAATTAATGAAGATCTGTGTTGTTCCATGCCAAGTTTCTCCAGGTTAGGTGCTATCACTGCTCTCAATGAATGACTTTTCTGAGCTATTACAAGCAAATGTCCCATACAATTTGAAAATAAGTAACCAGATCAGATGATTCATCACTCAAGAGTAGTTTTAAAATTAAGAATTTTGGAGTTAAGAAATTTCCAAATGTATTCATGTACAGTAGAAATATTTTTAGTGTTTTTCCCCCCAGAAACATAATGTAATAAAGGAGGAAAAAGTTAAAAAGCAGGCACATGAGATGTTTAGCTCTCATGATGTAAAGCATCATTTAGCTTTATATTTTTTTTTTAGTAAATATCCCAATGCCAATGTTAGTCCAACGCATTCTTCATGTGGTTTCCCTCAGTACATTACACTTTAATTCATTATACTCTTTATTTCTCATTCAGGGACATTATGTTATGGTTGTGCTAGATCTCACATTTCAGATTTCTCTTAACTGAGTCAGAAATGTGGCTTGTTGTGCTTAATGACATCTGGGATTTGAATTTCAGGAAGTGCAACCACATTGTTGCCAGGGGATGTAGAAGTATGGGTACATTTGCATATTTTACTTTAATATTTTATTGCTTTTTGAAGAAAATGCTAGAAGCATAAAATCTGGAGAACATGTACTATTTGTCCAACATAAATTCTGTTGTTGTGTGAATTGTAACAGAGATAAAAAATGCTTTATGGAGCTACATAGGATAAGTAAATTCAAAAGAAGACAGCAAATTGATCTCCAATCAAATTTTTTGATGGTTAAGTACTTCCTCTTGATATCAACAACAAATATCAAAGCAATTTTCTGAGTGGTTTATTTAGTGAATTTCTTAATCAAGGAGATATGTGGATACAGAATGAATATTTCCTACTTACTCTCTATTGACTAAGTATCTTTATGCTTTCTATGATTCTAAAATTGTTTATAATGAAGTCTAGGATGAAACCTATCCCCAGTATATGCTCTGCAAAGAAAGAAAATGTTATTTTGATCATTATATTCAATAGCAGGTGTATTTGATGGGATTAAACCATTCTCCATGTGCCTCTGGCACTTCTACCTGACTAGACATTCACATTCTTAAAAACTTGAGATGGGCTTTCCATGTGGGGCAGTGGATAGATTTATTTATATAGAGAGATATTTCAGGACAAATATTCCTCTTTCTTATAGTGGAGGTTTGTTTACATTCCAGGGGGAAATAATATAAAATATTCCTCATGAGCAAAGTCTAAGCAGGTTTGTCAACAGTATCTGATAAAATCAGGGGTCCCTAAGCTGAATATTCCTCAACTGTGATACAGATCACTGTGTATTAACCATGCACCCAGGCACACTCTGCATGTTCCTGCCAGGGTTGGAGAACAAAGGAATCTAATGTGAACATGTACTGTAATTTTCATGAATCCACAGAAGAACTATACAAAAAGATCACACCATGATGGTGTGATCACTCACCTAGAGCCAGACATCCTGGAAAGTGAAGTCAAGTGCACTTTAGGAAGTATCACTATGAACAAAGCTAGTGGAGGTGATGCAATTCCACTTGAGCTCTTTCAAATCCTAAAAGATGATGCTGTGAAAATGCTGCACTCAATATGCCTACAAATTTGGAAAACTCAGCAGTGGCCACAGGACTGGAAAAGGTCAGTTTTCATTCCAATCCCAAAGAAAGGCAATGCCAAAGAATGTTCAAACTACCACACAATTGTACTTATCTCACAAGCTAGCAAAGTAATGTTCAAAATTCCCCAAGCCAGGCTACACATGTACATGAACCATGAATGACCAGATTCTCAAGCTGGATTTAGAAAAGGCAGAGGAACCAGAGATCAAATTGCCAACATCTGTTTGATCATAGAAAAAGCAAGGAAATTTCAGAAAAACATCTACTTCTGCTTTATTGACCACGCCAAAGTCTTTGACTGTGTAGATCACAACAAACAGTGGAAAATTCTTAAAGTGATGAGAATACCGGACCTTCTGACCTGCCTGCTGAGAAATCTGTATGCAGGCCAAGAGGCAAGAGGTAGAAGTGGACATGGAAGGACGGACTGGTTCCAAATCAGTAAAGGAGTATGTCAAGGCTGTATATCGTCACCCAGCTTATTTAACTTTTATTCAGAGTACATCATGTGAAATGCCAAGCTGGACAAAGCACAAGCTAGAATCAAGATTGCTGGGTGAAATATCATTAACCTCAGATATACAGATGACACCAACCTTATGGCAGAAAGTGAAGAAGATCTAAAGAACCTCTTGATGAAAGTAAAAGAGGAATGAAAACACTGGCTTAAAACTCTACATTGTAAAACAAAGATCATGGCATCAGGTCCCATCACTTCATGGCAAATAAATGGGGAAGCAATGGAAAGAGTGAGAGACTATTTTCTTGGGCTCTAAAATTACTGCAGGTGGTGACTTGCAGCCATGAAATTAAAAGATGCTTGTTTCTTGGAAGAACAGCTATGACCAAACTAGACAGCATACAAAAAAGCAGAGACATTACTTTGCCAAACAAGGTCCATCTAGTCAAAGCTATGGTTTTTCCAGTAGTCATGCATGGATGTGAGAGTTGGACCATAAAGAAAACTGAGGGTCCAGCAACTGAGGCTTTTGAACTTTGGTGTTGGAAAAGACTCTTGAGATCAAGGAGATCAAACCAGTCGATCCTAAAGGAAATCAGTCCTGAATATTCTCTGGAAGTGCTGATGCTGAAGCTGAAGCTACAATACTTGGGTCACCTGATGCAAAGAACTGACTCCTTGGAAAAAAACTGTGATGCTGGTAAAGATTGAAGGCAGGAGGAGAAGGGAATGACGCAGGATGAGATGGTTGGATGGCATCACTGACTTGTTGGACGTGAGTTTGAGTAAGCTCCGGGAATTAGTGATGGACAAGGAAGTCTGCCGTCCATGGGGTCACAAAGAGTTGGACACGACTGAGCGACTGAACTGAACTGAAAGTGAAGATGAAGTTCATGTTCTCTTCTGTGCCATGAGCAATATTGTCTCTAATTCCATTTGAGCTCATTGTTTTCTTATCACTAGTTATGTGTATTAATATTATGTCTATACACACAGATATATGCATGTATATGTATATCTTATATATATTTCAGAATTATTGGGTTGGTCAAAGAGTCCATTCAGGTTTTTCTGTAACATCTTATGGAAAAAATCAGAAACTTTTTTTTAACTTTTTGGCTAATCAATATAATGTCTTATAAAGGTTATCTAAGACACCCCAAATCAACAATTTAAAGCAGTATTTTAAATGAGCATCAGTTAAATTATCAGACTATAATCGAAGAAAAGAAGAATAATGATTCACTAAAAGTATAAAAACACAAAATCCCATGTGTTTGCAATTATAAAAACAAGAACAATATAAAAACAACAAAACCTTTAAGAAGTTACGAATTAGAGAAAGAGAGGATTAGCAATGGACCTTTTCCTTTTTCTTAGAGAATTATCATCGAAGAAAAGTGTTTCAGTAAAATGCCTTTAAAAGCATGCCATTGACAGACCTCACAATAATATATAAAAATGAAGGAATTCTTACCTATGTAATATTTTTACTTGAATATACCTACTTTCTCTAGAATTCCATAAGAAACCTGGGATCTATTGGTTTATGTGTTGACTCTTTGCAAAATATTATTAAAGTGTGTGAGTCGCTCAGTCGTGTCTGACTCTGTGACCCGATGGACTGTAGCCTGACCAGCTCCTCTGCCCATGGTATTCTCCAGGCAAAAATACTGGAGCAGGTTGCCATTTCCTTCTCCAGGGGATCTCCCTGACCCAAGGATCGAACCCAGGTCTTCTGCATTGCAGGTTGATTCTTTACCATCTAAGCCACCAGAGAAACCCAAAATATTATTAAATAATCAAATCATCAGATTGCAGAATGGGAGAGGTTTCTTAAAAAATAGTTTCCTTCTGTGTAAAATATGATTTGTCAACCTGTTATGTAAATGCTGTCCCACGTTACATACTAATATAGCTGTTAGGAATCGGGGAGCTGTGTTGGCTGTTCTGACTTATTTCTATTTTTTCCTTTAATTTACAGATGCTTGTGTTCTCAAAATGATTAGTAACACATGATATTGGACAAATTTCTGTTTATTTTGAATCCAACTTATCTCAAATCAAAAAATGTTACCTGTAGGTGCAGAATACCTTAAACTAATAATTTTGAGAAAATCATATATAACAAATCAGAAGAGACTATTTGTTGGGTGCAAAAGTTCTTTGGCCACAGTGCTTAAGTTTCAATTCAGACCTTTCACTCTGAGACTCTATGACCTGGAGAAATCTTGGGAAGACAAAACACTATAGTATTCAAGGTTCATTTAAAAAACAGAAATCATACTATGCAATTGTTTTTTAATTGAAGGATAATTGCTTTACAACATTGTGTTTGTTTCTACCATAAACAACTGAATCAGCCATAAGCATTCATAGGTGCTCTCCCTCCGGAGTCTCCCTCCCACCCACACCATAGGTCATCACAGAGCTCCAGGCTGATCTCCCTTTGTTTATCAGCTTCCCACTAGCTGTCTATTGTACACATGGTAATGTGTGTATTTCAATGCTAATTCCTTAATTCATTCCACCCTCTCTTTCCCCCACAAGTGTCCACAAATTCATTCTCTATGTTTGCATCTCTATTCTTGCCCTGCAAATATGTACCTTTTTTTTTTTTAAGATATCATGTGGATGCATTAATATAGGATACTTGTTTTTCTCTTTCTGACTTATTTCACTAGAGCTGGTTACACACTAGGCACTGTAAGAGAGAGAATGGAATGTTAAAAGTTGTTTATTGGATTTTGGACAACTGAAAGAAATATTGAAAATGTAACATTGAAATAACATGGAAAGAGTAACTGCTAGAAATAAATCATGATATGGCTAGGAGAAAAACCAAAGTGTGAGTTGGACTTACTATAACCTAGAAATTTGGAAAAGGGTGCTGTGGATGTGGAACCCAGAGCTCTTAGGATGATCAAATTCCAGAACACTGACTACATCAAATAACACAGAGAATGTGGAGCAACAGGAACTGTTGGTGCACCTTGCTGGTGGAATGCACCCGTGGCCAAAACAGCTTAGCAGTTTCTTATAAAACTAAGCATACTCTTACCAGAAGATATCCAGAAATTGTGCTCCCTGGTAATTACCCAAAGGAGCTGAAAATGTAGGTTTACACAAAAACCAACACACAGATGTTTATAGCAGCTTTATATTTAACTGCCCAAATCTGAAGGCAACCAAGATGTCCTTCAGTAGGTTGAATGAATTTAGTGTAGTATCTCCAGACAATGGGATATTGTTTTTCAGTCTCTAAACTGTGCCTGACTCTTTGTAACCCCATGGACTGCAGCATGCCAACCGTTCCTATCTTTCACTATCTCCCGGGGTTTCTCTAACTCATATCCAATAAGTCAGTGATGCCATCCAACCACCTCATATTAATCAACACTAAAGAAAAATAAGCTATGAAACCATAAAAATACATGGAGGAATCTTCAATGCATATTACCAAGTGAAAGAATGTGAACATGAGATGGTCATGTATGATTCTAACTATAAGATATTCTGGATAAAGCAAAATTATGGAGACAGAAAAAAGATCAATGGATGCCAGGAGGGGAAGTAAGGGATTATATAGGTGGAGCACAGATGACTTGCATCATAGTGAAAATACTTTATATGACACCATAATGATGAATACATATCATCATGTATTTACCAGACTCATAGAGGGTACAACATAAAAAGTGAACCATAATGTCAGCTATGAACTTCGAGTGATTGTAAAGTGTCAGTGTAGGTTCATCAGTTGTAAGAAATATACTGCTCTGATAGAGGATGTTGACAATGGGGAAAATTATGGATGCATGGGCTTCACTAGTAGTTCAGTGGTAAAGAATCTGCCTGCCAAGACAGGAGATGGATAGATCCATGACTCAGGAATATCCTGTGGGTAAGGAAATGGCAACCCAATCCACATATTATTGCCAGGGAAATCCCATGGACAGAGAATTTTGGTATGCTACAGTCCATAGGGTCGCAAAGGAATCAGATAGGACTTAGTGACTAAACAACAACAAATGCTTATGTAGGGGAATGGGTATATGGAAATCTCTGTACTTTTTCCTCAATTTTGCCCTGAACCTAGAAAGTAATGAATAATAATCTTAATCTTTCTTAAAATGTTCTATATACATCACCTTACTCTAAAAAATATATCCAAACAGGATAATTTTACTAAATATACATTTATGTATTTAGTTAGTTTCTTGTTTTCATCTTTAATGTAAGGCTAGTGGTTTCTTTTTTTTTTTTTTCTGTTTTACAAATTTATGGTTTTGAAATGATCTTGTGGGTTTGTTTTTTGTTTTTTTGTTTTTTTAGTTTAAAAGCTATTTTATACAAAATGCCATTTTTTGATTAATAAAATAAAAAATGAGACTTTTTGGTTAATCCTATTCTTTGGAGCATGTTATTAATTTTAAAATTGCGTCTATACTATACTTTTTCTGCAAAGATCATAAGAAATTGTATAAAATAGAATATACTTCATTTTTCTTTCTGATGCATATATATGTATCAGTCAGTTCAGAAGCTGAGCTGTGTCCAACTCTTTGTGACCCCATGGACTGCAGCACACCAGGCTTCCTTGTCCATCACCAACTCCTGGAGCTTACTCAAACTCATGTCCATTGAGTCAGTGATGCCATTCAACCATCTCATCCTGTGTCGCCCTTTACTCCTCCTTCCTTCAGTCTTTCCCAGCATCAGGGGCGTTTCAAATGAGTCAGTTCTTCTCATCAGGTGGCCAAAGTACTGGGATTTCAGCTTCAGCATCAGTCCTTGTGATGAATATTCAGGACTGATTTCCTTTAGGACTGACTGATTGGATCTCCTTGCAGTCCAATGGACTCCCAAGAGTTTCGTCCAACACCACAGTTCAAAAGCATCAATTCTTCAGCTCTCAACTTTCTTTATAGTCCAACTCTCAAATCCATACATGACTACTGGAAAAACCATAGCTTTGACTAGATGGATCTTTGTTGGCAAAGTAATGTCATTGCTTTTTATTATGCTGGCTAGGTTGGTCACAGATTTTCTTCCACGGAGCAAGCATCTTTTAATTTCAATTTCAATGCAGAGATTAAATGATGTCTTTTAATGCAGCGATTTTGGAGCCCCCCAAAAAATAAAGTCTCTCACTGTTTCCATTGTTTCTCCATCTATTTGTCATTAAGTGATGGGACTAGATGCCATGATCTTTGTTTTCTGAATGTTGAGTTTTAAGCCAACTTCGTCATTCTCCTCTTTCATTTTCATCAAGAGGTTCTTTAGTTCTTCTTCACTTTCTGCCATAAAGGTGGTATCATCTGCATATCGAGGTTATTGATATTTCTCCCAGCAATCTTGATTCTAGCTTGTGCTTCATCCAGCCTGGCATTTCGCATGATGTACTTCGCATATAAGTTAAACAAGCGGGGTGACAATATACAGACTTGACGTATTCCCTTACTGATTTGGAACCCATCTGTTGTTCCATGTTTGCTTCTAACTGTTGCTTTCTTGACCTGCATACAGATTTCTCAGGAGCAGGTCAGATGGTCTGGTATTCTCATTGCTTAAAGAATTTTCCAGTGTTTGTTGTGATCTACACAGTCAAAGGCTTTGGTGTAGTCAACAAAGCAGAAGTAGGTGTTTTTCTGGAACTCTTGCTTTTCGATGATCCAATGAATGTTGGCAATTTGGTCTCTGGTTCCTCTGCATTTTCTAAATCCAGCTTGAATATCTGGAAATTCATGGTTCAGGTACTGTTGAAGGCTGCCTTGGAAAATTCTGAGTGTTACTTTGCTAGCATGTGAGATGAGTGCAACTGTGTGGTAGTTTGAACATTCTTTGGCATTGCCTTTCTTTGGGATTGGAATGAAACCTGACCTTTCCAGTCCTAGGCCACTGCTAAGTTTTCCAAATTTGCTGGCATATTGAGTGCAACACTATAACAGCATCATCTTTTAGGATTTGAAATAGCTCAAGTGGAATTCCATCACCTCCTCTAGTTTTGTTACTAATGATGCCTCCTAAGGCCCACTTGACTTCTCATTCCAAGATGTCTGGCTCTAGGTGAGTGATCACACCATCGTGATTATCTGGGTTGTGAAGATCTTTTTTGTACAGTTCTTCTGTGTGTTCTTGCCACCTCTTCTTAATATCTTCCGCTTCTGTCGGGTCCATATCATTTCTGTCCTTTATTGAGCCCATCTTTGCATGAAATATTCCCTTGGTATCTCTATTTTTTCTCAACGAGATCTCTAGTCTTTCCCATTCTATTATTTTCCTCTGTTTCTTTGCATTGATCACTGAGGAAGGCTTTCTTATCTCTCCTTGCTATTCTTTGGAATGCTCCATTCAAATGGGTACATCTTTCTTTTTCTCCTTTGCCTTTAGCTTCTCTTTTCTCAGCTATTTGTAAGTCCTCCTCAGACAACCATTTTGCCCCTTTGCATTTCTTTTTCTTGGGGATGATCTTGATCCCTGTCTCCTGTACAAAGTCATGAACCTCTGTCCATAGTTCTTCAGGCACTCTATCAGATCTAATCCTTTGAATCTATTCCTCAGGTCAACTGTATAATCATAAGGGACTTGATTTAGGTCATACCTGAATGGTCTAGTGGTTTTCCATACTTTTTTCAATTTAAATCTGAATTTGGCAATAAGGAGTTCATGATCTGAGCCACAGTCAGCTCCCAGTCTAGTTTTTTATGACTCTATAGAGTTTCTCCATCTTTAGCTGCAAAAAATATAATCAATCTGATTTGGGTATTGACCATCTGGTGATGTGCATGTGTAGCGTCTTCTCTTGTGTTGTTGGAAGTGCGTGTTTGCTATGACCAGTGCGTTCTCTTGGCAAAACTGTTAACTTTTGACCTGCTTTGTTTTGTACTCCAAGACCAAATTTGCCTGTTCCTCCAGGTATCTATTGACTTCCTACTTTTGCATTTCCATCCTCTATAATAAAAAGGATATCTTTTTTGGTTGCTAGTTCTAGAAGGTCTTGTAGGTCTTCATAGAACCATTCAACTTGTTTCTTCAACATTGCTGGCTGGTACACAGACTAAGATATGTACATATATATGTATATACATATATATAAATACATTTGTATATATGTATGTATTTAGACTACATAGGCTAAATATTTCAAAGGTCACTTATTTTCAAGGGTACTTATTTTTTTCCATCTGAGCCACTAGGTAAACCATATTAAGGATGGCAAGATATTCATTTCTATACTCAGAGAATATTTTCTTAAAGATAATTATAGTATACAGGAGAGATCTGTTTACTGTATCAACAACAAAATGTTCTAGTAATAATCAAGTATGTTTTCCAAAATATAGATTAATTTGTTAATATTGTTAAACACAACACTTTTATGAAAGTGCCATAGATTAAAAAATAGCATTGCTATAAGTAAAACATAATTTTTTAGCTCTAAAAGTATGCAGTTGCCAGACCTTAATTTAATGTGTTATTTAAGATTCTTTTCCTATCCTTTCTTGTATCCAGTCTTTATTAACAAGATTACAAAAGTGTATTTGATAATTTTAATAAAAATTAATTTTATATATCTAAGCTGGAATATGATAATCATTGTTAAAACAATACATGTCAAAATAATATATTTATGTTTTTGGGATCTGTAAATAGAATATTTATAAGTTGAAAAATAGCAAATGTTACTTGACTTTTTTCCCTTGTATCTTAAATTTTTTTCTAATATTCATAAATTTATTTTCTAAGTGTCCATTTGAATTTCCAGTTCTAAGGTATTCTTTGGCTCAACTGAACAGAAATGTTTATGTTTGCTTCATTTAAAACTTTGTTATGCTTCCCAATTCATTGTTCAATAAACAGATGGATTTATCAAATGTGATAGCCATGATTTTGTTTAAAAAGAATTAAAAATTTATAATTATAAAAAAACATTTGGTTAGAAAAAATGGCAATGCTTTCTATGTTCTTTCTTATGTTCTTACTTGTTTCTTATGTTCAAGATGTGGCTAACTGAGTTACTGATTCTAGTTTTCTACTTGATAGTAAGCATTATACATCTAAACACTTACCATGGCCTTAAGGTGGCAGAATCTACTTCCTCTTGACTTTGAGCTTGACCATATTTCTTGTTTGGGTCAATTTAATGTTTATGGATGTGAAACAAACACAGGCTTCAAAAACACTTATGTGCTTGGATTGTTTTCTTGACCTCTGAGAAGACGCTCTCTCAGATCAGAGAGTTACCTATCAGAGATCTGAACTCAACCCACAGCTTGGAGTCAAGTGCCTCTGTGCCTAGGCCAGACAAAACAAACAAGTTGCAAAGCACGATGAGAAATAAATTCTTTATAGACAATTGTCATCAACAAAGAAAGATTATCATCTGCAAACAGTTCCATGACACTGGCAAAGAAATGGGTATAATGAACATGAATGGACAGGGATTTTTTTTTTTTTTTTTTTTCATAAAAGTGTTGAAGAATACAAAATGTAGGGGAGGAACAATTTTAGCAAGCAGTCTGATGTTTGCCTGGTGATTCAGAAGGTAAAGAATCTGCCTACAATGCAGGAGATTAGGGTCAGAACCCTGGGTCAGGAAGATCCCCTAGGAAAGGAAATGGCAATCTGAGAAATCCCATGGACAGAGGAGCTTGGCAGGCTACAGTCCATGGAGTTGCAAAGAGTCAGACACAAATGAATGACTAACACCAACGTTTTGTAGTAGGGTTAAAATGTGGATAATTTATGATAAAGCAACCTTAACCCCAGGTATATAACCTAGAGAAACTCACAGGTCCTTGGGTTTGACATAGCAGCATTATTTATTTTAGGCAAAATCAAGAATCATCTCACAAATTCACCAAAAGCTGACTGTATAATTGAACAGTAGTCTGTTCGTAGAATGAGATACTAGGCAACAAAGAAAACAAACAGTAGTAACAGGCTGCAACACAGACATTTAAATAAAATAAAATGGGCAATCTCTAAGCATTTATAAATGTGGCAGGCATAGAGAGATTTCTGCAGTCTTGGAAGTTATAGTAATTCTCTGGACATTTACATTTCAAGTGCTTTTAAATATCTCTGCTAAATATTTCAGCTTTAAAAAGAAGAAATGTGAGTGTACAAGAAGAAAATGGACATCTAGAAACCAGGAAACAAATCTACTGGCACTATGATCTTATATTCCCCAATCTTCAGAATCATGAGAAATAATTGTGTTATAAACAATCAGCCTGTGATAATTTGTTTAGAACAGATCAAGCTGACTAAGACAGATAAATCACTGAGTATTTTTGATAAAGCTTTATTTTTTATTTTAAACATTTTCATGATACAGAAAATGTCTATGATAACATCATAATCTACTTAGTTAAGAAATAATTTATCAAAATACTTTATAAAGTAGTACAGTATCCTGTTTTCTAAATCAGTGTGAGTTTAATGAACCCATATAATCTAACCTGTGGAGTTCACATTTAGCAACAATTGAATTACACTCTTTCTTTCTTCTTTCCACTTATTGAAGCTTGAACTCCCTGTCAAAATAATGCTCATAATTTAAAGATATTTCATGCCCTTTCATGCTCCTGTGTTTGTGAAACTGTTAACTAAGTCAGGAGTCAGTTTTCTCCACCTCTTATCCTGAATTTTTTTCTACATATTCTTCTCAATTTTCTCTTTTGCAGATCCTCTCTCTTTCAGTCTTTCCCAATCCTTCAAGCAATTTAATCAATTGCTCTTCTAAATCTTTGCATTAAATTGCTGCAATCTCTATCATAGCATACATGTATTTTAACTATTTTTCATGAATTTGACCCCACTAGAATATTATTCATTCAAGGTTAGCAACTATGTTCTTACAAAGTACTGTTTATAGAGTTCAGTTGTAAGAAATCTTACATTTAGTTATTTCTCCAAAGTAGATTTCATATTTTTCTACTCTGAATCACAAGTTGAAAGGGAATTTATTTTCACTAATTAAGGGGACTGCTCTTAAATATTTCATGAGATCATATTATCCCTTCTGATCTAAGAGAAAACAATGCAAGGGGAGAATGATCCATTTACCTTTGCTATTTCTTCTCAGGAGTAAATCTCTATTAAGCATTGGTCTCCATCATGGGATCTGGTTCTGGATTGTTTGTGTTGCAAGTATGCTTAACATACCTATCCAAGCAATCTCCATAGTGAATTTGTATTTATTATCACATTTTCATTTCTCCATCAGTTGCTCTTTCTTGCAAGCACGAATCTTGGCCTCTGGAAAATTCATACAAAAATCTAAGGTAATTTTCTCAAACTTTCTGATAAAGATTCTTGTTTTGTCCCTCCAAAGCCCTAGATCTTCCCCCTACTTCTCAATTAGACAGTTAGCTTAATTATTTAGAGTAATTATAAAACACACATCATCCTGCTTTCTCCTTTTCAGCAGACAGAACATAGATATGGAGTTTTGGGCCCTATTCTAATCTTTAGGAAGAATGACATCTTTCTAGGTGTAAGGTGGGGGAAGTAACTGCTAATGCAAGTCATTTATCATTACTATTTATACAGATACTTCTGAATCTCTTGTACTTGGTTCAATGTACAGAGTCTACCATGCTTGACCCATGTGCTAGGCTCTCTGTTCATGAAATGTTCTCCTACTGTGACATTTAATCACTTCCCTAGTTTAAGAGGCATGCTACTCCTTTGCAGACAAGGTTCTTATGAGAGAAAACCTACCTGATTCTGCCATCTCTTGTTCTTGCATGAAGATACTGTATAAAAGTTTTGATTCATATTATACTCACAGCAGGAAAAATGATTAACAATGACTGGTTCATATTTTTGTCTTATCATTGTTAAATTTTAAAGGATGAAGTCTTAAATATATAATAGATTTTGGGGCAGACTATAAATATATATTTTCAAATTAAATAATACAGTGTGAAAGCCATGCAATCTTCTCCAAGGTTACAGATTAGAATACCTTAGAACTGCCCTTCACCCTCTGGACAACTTCTTCATAACATCTCCTGTCCTGTCTAGCGATAATCACCATTGAGATTTTTACTTTTTATATAGTTGTGCACATTGTGTTATAATAAGCCATATAAAATATATACTTTGATTTTACATGGGATTGAACTTCATTAAAGTTTAACCAAGTTATATTTATTCTTAAAGAGATGGGAATACCAGGCCACCTGACCTGCCTCGTGAGAAATCTGTATGCAGATCAAGAAGCAACAGATAGAACTGGGTATGGAACAACAGGCTGGTTCCAAATTGGGAAAGGAATACAAGGATGTATATTGTCAACCTGCTTATTTAACTTATATGCAGAGTACATCATGTGAAATGCCGGGCTGGATGAAGCACAAGATGAAATCAAGATTGCTGGGAGAAATATCACTAATCTTAGATATGCAGATGACAACACCCTTATGGAAGAAAGTGAAGAAGAAATATCACTAATTTTAGATATGTAGATGACAACACCCTTATGGCAGAAAGTATATAAAGAGTAAAGAGTCTCTTGATGAAAGTAAAATAAGAGAGTAAAAAAGTTCACTTAAAACTCAACAGTCAAAAAACAAAGATCATGACGTCCAGTCCCATCACTTCATGGCAAATAGATGGGGAAACAATGGAAACAGAGAGAGACTTTACTTTTTGGGGCTCCAAAATCACTGCAGATGGTGATGGCAACCAGGAAATTAAAAGAGGCTTGCTTCTTGGAAGAAAAGATATGACCAACCTAGACAGCATATTACAAAGCAGAGATATTACTTTGCTAACAAAGGTCCATCTAGTCAAAGCTATGGTTTTTCAGGTAGTTATGTATCACTGTGAGAGTTGGAGCATAAAGAAAGCTGAGCACTGAAGAACTGATGTTTTGAATTATGGTGTTGGAGAAACTCTTGATAGTCTTGGACAGCAAGGAGGTCAAACCAGTTCATCCTCAAGGAAATCAGTCCTGAATATTCATTGGAAGGACTGATGCTGAAACTGAAGCTCCAATACTTTGGCCACCTGATGTGGGGAATTGACTCATTAGAAAAGACCCTGATGCTGGGAAGAATTGAAGGCAGGAGGAGAAGGGGACGACAGAGGATGAGATGGTTGGATGGCATCACCGATGCGATGGACATGAACTTGGGCAAACTCTGGGAGATGGAAAGGGACAGGAAAGCCTGGTGTGCTGTAGTCCATGGGGTCACAAAGAGTCAAACATGACTGGGTGACTGAAAAACATAACCTATTCACTTTGTCATATGGCAGAAACTAACACAAAATTAGTGTTGTACAGTGAAAAGTAATAAAGCAATTATGCTTCAATAAAAAAATAAAATACATTAGGGTGAGAACATACATAATGATATCAAATTAAAAAAAAATAATTGTCATAGTTTTTGTCATAGTTTTATTACCATGTATAGTCACAGTTTATCAGTTTTCAAATGTTCACTTACCATTTGAGTTTTATATTTTGTGAAGTTCCTGTTAAATCTTGTGCATGTTCTTCTGTTAAAGTATACATTTTCTTACTGATTTGTAATAGGCTTATATGTGTCAGGGATATTAGCTTCATTGAGTTTTGCTTTTGTCAATTGCATTGCATATATATATCCCACTCTGTTGCATGCTGGTTTGCTTCTATTCCTGAGAAAATTTATAAGTAATAATTTATAAGATAATAAAGAGAATCCATTTTCTATATAATTTCCATAATTTCTTTTCAGTCTTACTGAAATATTTTTTTTCCTTTTCTTGACATAATAAAGATATCTTCCAATATTACATTATGTAATTATATGTATTTTTTTTACATGTCGGTCCTTATTCAATTTGGAATTTATTTTTAGGTTTGGGGATAAAGCAAAAACACAAAAGTAGTTTTTTTTTTTTCTTCGTTTTAATGTATGTACACTAATGCTCTGGTTCCCCTTATTGAAAAGTTTGTCCTGTCCGTGCTTTTTGTAATGCCTTTCAACCTCATGTTATCTCCCCTTATATCACTGCACCTGTCCTATATTCTGTTCCATTAATTTGTATTGTACCTATACTTATGGATTATCCTTTTCCCTTTGAAATACTGTGGCACCTTTGTCAAAAATCAGTCTTCAGCACCGAACAGACTTTAAAGAGATTTTAAGATAACATTTTTTAAATGTTTAGTGACCCTTAGCTATTCTTAGCTCTTTCTATTGCCAAATAAATTTTAAAATAAGTTTCTCATGCCCAGAGAAATACTTCTATTAACTCTTATACAAAAGAGTTGTACCAATTTAGCTCCACATCAGTGGTGAATGAGAGTTTCTATTCCTCACATCCTCCACAAAATACAACAATCTGTGCTTGTGTAGTGGCATAATGATGACTGAAAGTAGTGAGAATGGACATCTCATTTTGTTTCTTATCTTGGATCTTTGTTGTTGTTCAGTTGCTCGGTTGTGTCCAATGCTTTGCAACGCCATGGACTGCAGCACCCCCAAACTTCCTTGTCGTACACCATCTACCAGAGCTTGTCAAACTCGTGCCCATTGACTCAGTGATGCCATCAACCATCTCATCCTCTGCTGCCCTCTTCTCCTCCTGCCTTCAATCTTTCCCAGCATCAGGGTCTTTTCCAATGAGTCAGTTCTTCCCATCAGGTGACCAAAGTATTGGAGCTTCAACTTCAGCATCAGTCCTTCCAATGAATATTCAGGGTTGATTTCCCTTAGGATTGACTGACTTGATATCTTTGCAGTCCAAGGGATCTTGCAGTCCAAGAGTCTTGTCCAACACCACAGTTCAAAAGCATCAGTTCTTTGGCGCTCAACTTTCTTTATGCTCCAACTCTCAATCTATACATAACTACTGGAAAAATCATAGTTTTTGACTAAATGGATCTTTGTCAGCAAGTGATGGCTCTGCTTTTTAATATGCTTTCTAGGTTTGTCGTAACTTTTCTTCCAAGGAGCAAGCGTCTTTTAACTTCAAGGCTGCAGTCACCATCGACAGTGAATTTAAAAAGTCTGTCACTATTTCCAATTTTTCCCCATCTATTTGCCATGAAATGATGAAACCAGATGCTATGATCTTAGTTTTTTGAATATTTTACCTTTAAATATAAATTTAATGATTTTAAAAGATGTCATTTATTCACCAACATACTCTGTATTTTCTAATTCTAGTTTGCTGAATGTTAATAACACTTTGTTAGAAATTGTCTTAACTTTAATTGCTTTTTATACATCTATCAAAATGAGCATATATTCTTTCACTTGTAAATAATATAAAAGGTTTTACAAATTGCTTTTTAAAGTTTGAAATGTATTTTTATCCTTAGATAAACCCAAGTTGGTCATAATTTACTGTTCTCTGTTATATAGTGCCAGATTTAATTTACTAATATTTGCTAATATTTTGCTTTATTTCTATATATTTCATATGTTTATGAATATTTGGGTCTGTAGCTCTTTTCTTGTAATATGCTTGTCTAATTTTGATATCAAAATTTTGCTAACCTCACATAATGAATTAAGATGATTTACTTCTCTCTTGGTATAGTTACTTCTCCTCTATTTCTAATAATGTGTAGAATTAAAGAGTTATAATGAGCAACACATATCTATCTGTTGGGTATTAGGACATTTGGGAACAAACATGTAGGGAAGGAGATTTTATTGAATTAATGTATCTGTAATCATTCATAAAACTGGAATTGAGCTCAGTAATCTCATACATGTTTAACATCACTTAAGAGATCAATATTATAACACAGCCATTCACAACAACTGTATCCAAATATCTTGGAGATAAAATCTAAGTTCTAAAATTTATATAATATTTTCTTCCATTAAAAAATAGGAATTATTATTATGTCTTTTGTTGTGTTTGGAATACTTTTCTTTCCTTTTACAAATAATATGGATATATCCTAGTACTTTGCCTACAAGTAAAAGCTTAATCTAAAAGAAAAAACTATAATAGTTAAGACATATGTTGTCAATTATTATAATCAATTGATTTCTAAACTGTGACAAAGGGCAAGACTGAATTAAGGGAAATAGATATCAACTGCCAATTTTTTTTTGCACTCAATTATTTGCAATAGACTTAGCAATTCTATGTTAAGGGAAAAACTAATTTGAGTTTATAAGCCATCCTTTGAATTAACTTGGAAAAGGACATGGGATTAATGTTCAGATGAAATGTAACGGAGTGTGTTATGGTGTAGTACTCAAATATATTCATACAGTTGAAATCATACTCTTCAAACAATTTAAATATATGTGTTTTTTATTATAGACAAATCTTTTGTGACTATTTCAATAAACCCTACTCAGTTAAATAATCTGCCAGTTAGAACAACTACATGATGATAAAGATCTGTTTGAAATGAATTGCCCCCTATTAAATGATTGCTTAAGTTAATTTATTAAATTGGTCATTATTTTTATTCCACATAGGCAAAGACGACATTTGGTTAATCAAAGTAGGCATTTGAGATATTTGCTTCCCCTTTAAACTCTCATTTTCAACTTCATTTCATTTGAAACAAAGATAATTAGCATAATTTGGAAACCAACTTGTGTGTGTAATATACATACATTTGAACACAATGATACATTAAAAGTTAATTTGCATGTATCATAATTCAGAATAAGTTGATTTTCATCCTTTCTAAAAATTATTATACCTCATTCCCTGGGAATATTTTGTATAGTTCTAGTCAGTGGCATTTTATGCAGTGAAAAATTTCCAGTCAAGATAATAAAAATGATGAGGATGAAAAGAGTGATATTTTATGAAGCAGTTTCTCATTAAGAAATCTTTTTGCAAAGACAAGAGGATATAGATAATTTCATGTCATGAAAGAGGAAACAACAGAACTAAGAGGCATGTCTTTATACTGTGGATCCAGAAATCATTTCTAAGAGCATCAGTTGCTATAGAGTAATTTCCAGTGGATGTACAAGAATAAAATAAGACAGGCATAAGAAAAGATCAATAAATTTGTATATATTGATAAATACAATCTGGCCTTTTAGGTTAACGAGACAAGTAGAGGATTGCCTGCAGTTAAGAGTTTGTTTTTGAAGTGATGGGGACCAGTCGGACAAAACAATCAGAGTTAGAAACATTAGAAATAGTAGCAGGCTAGAAACATCATAGGTGCTAGAATGAATTAGTGAAGTGAAATAAGTGGAAGTGATAGTTGCTCAGTGTATCCAAGTCTTTGTAACCCCATGGACTAGAGTCCACCAGGGTGCTCTGTCCATGGCATTATCCAGGCAAGAATACTGGAGTGGGTAGCCATTCCCTTCTCCAGGGGATCATCCTGACTCAGGAATTGAACCCAGGTGTCCTGCATTGCAGGATGATTCTTTACCATCTGTGCCACCAGGGAAGCCCTAGAATGAATAAATGGATCATTACTTGTGAAATTGACCTAAAAATGCTTAAAAAGAATTATGTAAATGAATCAGGTAGATCATAACCAGTGTACCAATGCCTGAGCTAAGTGAGTAACTGACTGTATGGTTTACACACTTTTATATGTGAATCTGAATTCCCTTAGAGATTGTTGTTGGTTTGTCTCCAAGTCACCTCCAAACTTTCGTGACCTCATGGGCTGTAGACCTCCAGGCTCCTCTGTCCATGAGATTTCCCAGGCAAGAATATTAGAGTGACTTGCCATTTCCTTCTCCAGAGAAAATGTGTGACCCATGGATCAAACTTGCATTTCCTGCATTGCAAGCAGTTATTTACTACTGAGTCACCACAGAAGCCCACCTTAGGGGTTAGGGGGAAAGAAATGAAAATAGAGATCTAAGAATTTGGTACATGGAAAACTGATGCCACAGTTGGCGGGTAAACTATTTGTGTAGCGACCAGTAACTATCCTACATTTAGGAAGTAATCTTGAGGAGAAAATTTTAAGGAGGCAATTATAAAGAGTTTGGTTGGTTATCTCTGTGAATTTTAGAATGATATCTATTTAAATGAATGACCAGCACAAAAATGGTAGTCTTTGTTTGAATATAGTATCCACCACAAACAAGAAATGATTTCTTCTGTTGAAGAGATGAGTTATAAATAACTGCACATTCTTAAGAAAAATAATTATTTGCAATTTGGGACTGTTAGACCTGGGATCATGGTAGTGGTATTAACCAGTGAAGAAGGTACATCCTTCATCATTAAAAAGAAGTACCAGGCTGTAAGAATATAAAATAGGTCAGGCAGCACATTATTTGTGTTTTGTTTATTGTCATATTATAACAGAAAAGTTTCACAATGAAATTGAATTGATTTCAATATTGACTGTGATTTCAGGACTATGTATACTACCTAACCACACAATATTACCTGTGGATTGCCCTTTTCTGGCATGAAACATCAGCTGTATCAATTTAAATCATAATGTGGAAACTTAATTTGGTTTCAGAATTAGTTCTATTCAAAAGTGTTCAGAACATGCTCTTTTATTGCAAGACAAACTGCAATTAAAATTCTGCATTGAAGCTCAGAGTGTCACCGAGGCCAAATCACTTTCTACCCTTTTTACACAAGCTGTGTGATAGGATTGTGTTCTTTACTCTGATCTGTAAGCCTTGCTTTTATTCCCACCGTGATGGCTGTACTCCAATTACTGGGAAGTAAATGGATTCTGCGCTATAATTGCATAACTTTGTGAAACTGGGACACCTGTAATCCTTCAACTAAGGAAGAAATATGGAACTGATATTTTTAAAAGAAAAATAGGTCTTGGGATGGTAGCAAAGAATAAAGAATTACCTACAAAACGAAAACAAAATGCAGCATCCTAATGGGAAAACTGATGCTCTCAGGGCAGTGACTAGTGCTTTCCCCTGTTTATCTCCCAACACTACTGTATAGGGGATTGCCAAACGGCACAGTGATAAAACCAGGAGACACAGGTTTGATCCCAGGGTCGTGAATCTCCCCTGGAGGAGGAAATGGCAACCCACTCCAGTTTTCTTGCCTGGAAAATTCCATGGACAGAGGAGCCTAGCAGGCTACAATCCATGGGATCACAAAGTCTCTGACATAAGAGGACACAGCACAGCACTACCATATAGAGTTGATTCTCACAAAGTAAACAGTTTTCTGAAATGTCTCTCAGTCAACAAAACACTTTGGTGTTGGAGAAACAAGTGGATGAGCATTAAGACACATTGACACAGACTAAATGCTAAAGAGTAGAGACGTGGAGATTGTCTTGTGTGAGGTGCAATGCATGAGAGAAGAGGGATAAATATTTGGGAATATTTTAAAGAGATGCAAAACTTTTTGCAACTCTATTCGATTTTGCAATTACAAAGCCAGTGAAGCAGGAAGAACTTGTTTTTCTTACTATAAAATCAGAGGGAATTGAATTTTATTTGCTTTAAATTCCAGAGAGATTAAGTGGTTCTCCAGTTCAAATACCATAGTTGATTATAGCACCAAGCCTTCAGTCAAAAAACATCAGAGGTACCACTAGATCTGAAGGAAATAAAATTCTTGCCCTTAATGATTCAAGAATATGGGAAACATTTCAAAGTTGGTTGAACTCTTCCCCTTCCAAGATGTCAAAGATGATAAAATTTTCTACAACCTTGGAGAAGGATTAGGGGCTTCCCAGGTGGCATTATTGGTAAAGAACCCGCCTGCCAATGTAGGAGATGTAAGAGGCACAGGTTCAATGCCTGGATTGGGAAGATCCCATGGAGGTGGGCATGGCCATCCACTCCAGTATTCTTGCCCTGAGAATCCTGTGGACAGAGGAACCTGGCGCGCTACAATCCATGGGGTTGCAAAGAGTTGGATACCCTTAGCATTGATGTATACAGGAGAAGGATTACAGGAAAAAGGGAGACAGCAGTTTTTATTTTTCCCACAGAGACAAATTAAAAAATAGAAAACAAATATATGTTTAAAAAGTCCTCTTGTCTTAAAATTTGTCTTAACTTCATAGATAATTATTCCAATATTAACTTTATATAAATATAGCACATTCACTGACACAGGGATATGTATTGGGAAACTCTATAAAATAAAATAGAAAGCATATTTTGATATATTGTCAAGAATAAATGGATAATTGTTTTATAAATGTATTTTTTGTTGATTCAAAAATATTTACTCATACTGTAAAATATCAGATTTCTTTTAAACAATAGCCTACATCTGCCAGCTTGGAAAATAGACACAATTTAATGTAAAATAAAACTACTTTGAGAATATGAAGAAAAACTCCCAGGGATTTAGAAGTACAGAGAAAGGAGAGTTGAACAGTTTAAAAAAGTAATAATCCAGTGAACCAGGTAACATCCCAATAATAAGATTAAAACATTATGTTGTGAACTTGACTTATGCAAACAAAATTAATGCCTCAAAACTGCCTAGCCCACTCTCAGACTGGACCCTGGAAATCTAAATCATGCTTTAATGTCTACATTAACATAACTTTGCAATTCCATTGTCATTACTAGTATTTCTTTACTCTTCCAGAACTGTTCTGCCCAGTAATGGTTCCATGGTTCATTAGGAACTTCTTGGAAAAATATCAGCTCCTTATTGGAAAGCTTCAACAAACAATTTACATTCCCAGGTTATTTGAAAACTTTTTTCAAAATCCTTTCCTAGCTACTTCCAGAAAGTCTGGACTATTCTATGTAATTCTCACTCAGTCCTTATCAAGCCCTCACATTTGAAACCATCTTTTCCAAATTTACGATTCTTTTTTTTTTTTCAATTGGAGTATAGTTGCTTTACAACGTTGTGTTAGTCAGACTTACAATCCTTAATAAATTCTGACCTCCTTCCCAACTCTTACTCCTGTAGACACCTCCAAAGTTTTGTAAGTTGGCATTTTTCCTTAATCAATAACCTCAGCTTCATCTAATCAACAGATTTTGGTGGTTATATTTAAGGAGTCAGATTCCCATACCACCCAGGAAAAAAAAAAAACTTCATTTATTTTCTCAATGCATTTCAGTTTGATCAAATAGTATTCTTGAAAGTCACAATTACTTTTTAATCCTGTATGATATATTAGAAAGGCAGTTTTTTGAAACTACCTATTTGACTCATTTAAGATACAATTGAAACAAAAATAAAATGTAATAAATTAACCATTGTAGGGGAAATTTATTTTACTCAAATATTCATTTTTATTTTATATTCATACACACACATGACAATGGCTTCCCTCAGAGAGCTGCTATTTTTTAAGAAAGATTTATAAATAAGTAGGCTATTAGTAGGTAATATGGGCTTCCCTCATAGCTCAGTTGGTAAAGAATCTGCCTGCAATACAAGAGACCCTGGTTCAATTCCTGGGTTGGGAAGAGCCCCTGGAGAAGGGATAGGCTACCCACTCCAGTATTCTTGGGCTTCCCTTGTGGCTCAGCTAGTAAAGAATCTGCCTGCAATGTGGGAGACCTGGGTTCGATCACTGGGTTGGGAGGATCCCCTGGAGAAGAGAAAGGCTACCCACTCCAGTATTCTGGCCTGGAGAATGCCATGGACTATACAGTCCATGGGGTCACAAAGAGTCGGACACGACTGAGCGACTTTCACTTTCACATGGTGACCAATGAAGTGGGAAAATATAAAGCAAATGACACAGATTAAAAAAAAAAAAAAAATGGTTGAGGAGGGTTTGTTTTGCAGAGTGGTCTGGGAAGGCTTCTGTAATAAATTAGTGAAAACAAACAGAATCAAGTGTATCTGACCAATTCAAGGAGGACAGTTCCCCAGCAATAGATTCTGGGAGGACAGGGGTAGGAAGTGACATCAGAAAAATGGTGGTGGGTAAGGGTTTGGGTTTTCTTGTACTAGTCTTCTTTGAAGAGTTTCTTTTTTTTTTCTCTAAGTGATTTGAGTAGTCACTGCAGGGTCTTGAAAAGAACAATGTTATAACTTAAGTGGTTTTTAAAAGTTCACACTGGTCACTGTGTAGAGAGCAAACTAGAGAGATAAAAAAGGCCAAAGGCAAGAGAATATGGTCAGAAGGTTATTGCAGTAATCCGGGGCAACAGATAATAGTGACTGGGACTAGGTCGTACAAGAAGAAGCTGTACAAGACATTTTCTGTTCATACCTTTGTCAACTATAAATTGGCACTTGCCTGTCAACTAGAAATTGCCACTTGCCAAGAGCATTTACCAGTGACTGAACAAAACAGCAGCAAGGGCATTTGCCATCTATCTCTGCAGAGATTGAACCCTGTGCTGGTGTGTCTGTTGACCTTCAACATCCCCTGAGGGAGTGTGGGCCTCTGCTCCAGGGAATCTGGTGGAACAGGTCTTTAGATAGTTAGATATTTTCAGGAACTGATTTCATGATCCCAATCCTTGCATCTCTTCATATCTAGAAAATCACTATATCCCTTCATGGTGACATCAGCTCAACAAGACTAGCAGAAAACTTTTTGTAAAGTAAGCACTTAATTGCATTGAACTCCCCCTTCACCAAAATCTTATATATTGACCTTCTCTGACTGCCCCTTTGCAGCAGTCTCTGGGAGCTATCTGAGGATCTGTCTCCAGGACTGCAGTCCTCATTTTGCCCCAAATAAAACTTAACTGGTAACTCTGAAGCTGTGCTTCTTTTTTACTCAATACTTTGAAGGTTGAACTGATAGCACTGCTGATGGTGAGCTGTGGAAATGAGTGATCCAGAAGAAATCCTAAATGTTTTTTAGATTGTAGCTTGAGCTAATGTTTATCCAGCTGTAAACACTCTACGAGGGGCTATTTGGGGATTTGGAGACTATGATTTTGGTTTAGAGTTGAGATAAACACAGGTGGAGGCATTAAGAGGCGCTTATATATTGGAATTTGAATTTTAATGAAGACATCAACAAGATATTACAAATCACTGTTAGAGAAAGTGTAGAAAGAAAAGCAGTCCTGGATTATTCAAACTCTGACATGTGAAGATGAGGTAGAAATTGCTAGCTAGTTAGCATACGGCTGAGACCTCAGTTCTTTTTTTAATTTCATCTCTCTTTCTCCCATACAAATATCTCACTCAATTAACCTAAAGCTATACATGTTGTTCCTGGAGAAGGAAATGGCAACCCACTCCAGTGTTCATGCCTGGAGATTCCCAGGGACAGAGGAACCTGGTGGGCTACCGTCAGTGGGGTCACACAGAGTTAGACATGACTGAAGGACCTTGGCAGCAGCAGCAGCATACACATTGTTCCAGTTTCAACTATATATATATACGTATATATATATAATTGGAAATGATATAGATATATTAAAAAAAACTTTGCAATTATCCTTGTTTTATGCTTTCAAGTTTTGCAAATTAAAATGTTTTGCTTTTAATAATTGTTCTGCAGAATGTAAGGTGGATATAAAGAGGATTATACTGTATAATTTCACTTATATGAAATTCAAGAATAGCAAATGAAGCTATAGTGATAGAAATCAGAACAGCTGCTGTGGAAAGGTAAGAAAGTGAATGGAAGGAGACATGCGGGCACTTTTGGGGGTGATCAAAATATTTTTTTTAGTCCTGATTAGAGTGTGTTCACATTTGTCAAAACTCATTAAACTGTATACTGTACATTGTACAGTCTGTAAATTGTATCTCAATTTAAAAGAAATGCTTTAAAGAATAAAAAAGGAGATAATTATTTGAAAAATGCTTTGTTTTTATTTCAGTTTTATCAAGTCTGTAAAGGCTAAAAACAAAAGTAAAAACACACAGAAAAAGAGTGAGATTTATTTGATTGTGTGAAGAAGTTAGGTAAACCTGCTCAAAAACTCCTTCAAAACATATATGTGTTCTCTTCTTAGAGGACAGACTATAAGTCAGATAAAAACTCCAGCAGCCAGTCTTAGAGTGACCCTTTTCCAGCTACATCGTTACTCTCAAATCTACTCATATTTCTGAGATTGCATTATTTTGACTCAAAATACAGTACTGTGTGTAAAGCACTTCAGGGGCCAATGCCAATACAAATTTTGTAAAAATCCATGGATGTACATAGAACAGGTTTTATTAGAACTTTGATCGAGAATGTTTTTCATAATTCTAAGTTAAGGTGAAAGAGTGACTCATGATGTCATTCCTCACAGATCACTTTTATGATTTCCCCAAAGTCATTCAATATATCTAGAGAAACATTTTTCTTTGCAAAAGAAAAAAAGTTTGCAAAAGTGAGGACACAGTGCTTTACAAATTGCTCCTCAAAGAGCTCATATATCAAAGAGAGTATAGTCCATTGTTAGGGAGTGAAGTTGAACTATGAAGAGTAGCTAACAGTGTGGTTAAATTTGCCTGTGAAAGCAAAGAAAATACTGCAGCTCACCTGGCTGAACAATCTATCAATACACACAGTGCTGTACAAAAACCATCAATCCTCCCACAGCAGTGCTCTGCCTTCAGGAAAATCATACACGGGATATCACAGGAGCACGTGCTAGGGGAGGACAACTTGTGTGGGGCATGTGGGCTGACTGGTATTTCCTTGCAAAGCATTTTCATAGTTTAATGTCCAAACTATGGATGCAACATATTAAGGTAAACAATTCTGAATTTCAAAAAAGCAAGGAAGCTACTGGAGTGCTCACACTCTCTGTGAAACAAAGAGCAGTATAATGTAGTATGAATCATGCAGGGTTCATATTGAATATTGGTGTGTTACTTTGCTAGGGCTACCAAATAAAGTACCACAGATCATATGGCTTAAACAATAGAAATATTTGTGTCATGGTTCTGGAGGCTGGAAACTCAAGATCAAGGAGATGACAGGATTGGTTTCTTCTCATGCCTCTCTTCTTGGCTCTCCTTGGTTATCCTCTCCCTATGTCTTCACAGGATCCATCCCTTATTTCCTCTTCTTATAAGGCCACCAGCCAGATTGGATTGGGATCAACTTCAATGACAAAATTTCAACTTAATGACCTTTTCAAAGAGCCTATTTCCAAATGTAGTCACATGTGAGGTCCTTGGGGTTGGAACTTCAACCTAAGAAATGGGATTGGCACAATCAATCCCCAGCACTGAGGAAGAAAGGCACAGAGAAGAAGATGAGATGAACAGTGCTGCTTTTTTTTTTAAGTTTTAAATTTGTTTATTTTTAATTTGGAGGCTGCTTTTAAATCCTTTAAATATAGGACATGTATCTTTTATCCCCTTGATTTATTATATTTGAACATATTTTGAATCTATTTATCTTTCTGTAAAAAGTAATGAACATTCATTTTCAAAAATTTAGAAAACTCAGAAAACTCAAAGGTATTATAAGAGAGAAAAAATCCCATTCATTTCTGTCATGGAAACTTTTAAAAGGAAACAGTTCACATAAGTATCAGGTTGTGTGCATTATCTGCATTACTTTTGTATTTACCAGTGTAATATAAACACTTCCCTTTCATTATCATCTTATTGATATTTTAATGACTGGATATTTTAAGTACTATGATGGTTAATTTTAATTGTACATGTCAATTTGGCTAGGCCATGGTGTCATGTCTTGTCAAATCCAGTATAGATTTTGCTGTGACATACATTTTGAATGTGATTAATATTTAAATCAACAGTCTTTAAGTAAAGCAGATTTGCTTCCATGATGTGGGTCTCCTTCTATCAGTTGAAGGTCTCAAGAAAAAAGACAAAGTTTCTCATATAAAGAAGAAATTGTGCCATCAGTCAGACTTTAGACTCAAGATTTTGACATTAACTCTTTCCTGACTCTGCAGTGTACTGGTCTGTCTTGCAGATTTTGGATTATCCAGTCACACAATTGTGTGAGGCAACTGCTTAAAACCTCTGTCTCTCTCTTATGCACACAGGTCCTATACATACACCCTACTGGTTCTGATTCTCTAGAGAACCTATTGACTATGTTTTAAGTCATTCTTTATGTTGTTTGAATTTAAGCTTTTCTCCTAATTTCTACACAAAAATATGATGATGAACATCAATATTCACAGAACTGGCTGGGCTTTCTACCCAGATCTTCCTACACAACTTGTAAACATAGCCTGCAATTTCAATGAAACCACACTCTATTTCTGCTTGATATTTTCTGACCATCAAATTTCCTTAGCCATAAATTTTTGTCATGTTATTGATTCCTTTATTATCAATTTCTTTGCATGTTTATTTGCAAATTTCTATGCTTCTATTTCTTGATTTATCCTAGAACTATTCTTATCCTCTGTATTCCTCTGGAATCCTCCAAACCAAAATCAATAGTAAATAAACACTTTCTTACCTAGTTTTATTACAAACTGCTCTCTCTACTTCCTGGTGTCAATAGAAACTCAAATCTGTAATACTGCTTCAGCTTGCAAGTTCTTATAAATGGAAGTCACATATTTTCACAGATTTTAGAGGTAATTTGGGTTTTCATCTAGGTGTTCAGTAGCATTTCTAAATCAAAATTCCTGAATTGAACATGTATATAAAAGAAAAAAAAATCCTTTCAGACATTGGGTAATGCTAGTGTCTAATCCTAATTTCCATCATGAATGATTATGGTTTGGTCATTCTCCATATTTATAGAAAACACTGGGGACTTACCTGGTGGCAGTGTATAAGAATTGACCTGCCAATGCAGGGGATATGGGTTAGATCCATGGCCTGGGAAGATTGCACATGCCTCAAAGCAACTAAGCTGGTCCACCACTTCGGTGGGCTCAGCTCCTGAGCCTGTGTGCACTACAGTCTGTGCTCCACAACAAGAGAAGGCACCACAGTGGAAAGCCCTCACACTGCAACAAAAAGTAGACCCCGCTCACCACAACCAGAGAAAGCCCGTGTGCGGCAACAAAAACTCAGTGCAGGCAAAATAAATAAATAAATAGAAAGAAAATGTTGGTTCCCATCTCAGTGATCGTTTCCATCCAAAGTTACATTGAAATTAATACTTGTTCAATATCACTTACTTCTTTTCTCTCTTTTTTTTTTTTTTATTATTCTTAGACATCTTGATATCTAGCATGGTGCACAGCAAGACTTTCACAAGTCATTATACAATAAAATTGAGTAAATAGATTTTACTAGCGCTAGTATTATACTTTCAGATGTGTACCCCGTGATTCATGTTCTACTACCTGAAATGTTAAGGAAATGATTCTTTTTGATACAATTTTTCTTTAGTTAAATATGTTTGTTGTGCATGTGTGCATTATATGCTACTTTTGAATACTCATAGGATATGTGTTCTAATATGTAAGAAAATATAACATTAAATTCTGTTTCTCAGCTAGGCATGATCTTGCCTTTTAGTGGAGATTTGCAGTATAGAAATACACTTTTAGTTGTCACAAATAGAGGACTGCTTCAGTTCAGTTCAGTTCAGTCGCTCAGTCGTGTCTGACTCTTTGCAACCCCATGAATCGCAGCACGCCAGGCCTCCCTGTCCATCACAAACTCCCGGAGTTTACTCCAACTCATGTCCATCGAGTTGGTGATGCCATCCAGACATTTCATCTTCTGTCGTCCCCTTCTCCTGCTCCCAGTCCCTCCCAGCATCAGGGTCATTTTCATGAGTCAGCTCTTCGTATGAGATGGCCAAAGTACTGGAGTTTCAGCTTCAGCATCAGTCCTTCCAGTGAACACTGGCATCCAGTTGGTTAAATCAATCCTGCAACATACTACAATGAATAGGGCAGCTTCTCACAACAAACAAACGAATGAAAAACACTTCCCCGGAACAAAATGTCAGTAGTGCAGGTTGAAAAATCCAGTATTAAAAGTACTATCCAGTTTGAAACATGAGTTTTAATGGACATGGTGTGTATTATGATGCCTTACTGTCTGCAATTTCCTTTCCATGAAGACTTCTCTTGGTGTGCAGCATTTTAAATTGCTCACAATATGTGTAAAGTAGCAGCTGACTTCTGAGAATAATCCTCACTATTAATTGGATTTCTTTGACCAGTCTGTACTTTAATCATCTGCACATTTAATAATTGATTCAAAGGTTTGACAATTTTATGTCATGGAAAGGTGCTTCTAATTCCAGGTGACAAATCAGAAATAGTTTAATGTCCTATTTTTCTCCCATGTTGATATATTTTTATCTTGGATCATTACTTTCCACAACCAAAACACGTCTTGACTTTTTTATGCATCTCTAATGAAGACAATTAAAATACTTGATATACATTACATGGATGGGATCTCTTTTTAATTGTTCATTGTTTGCTTTCATAGTGATCAGCTATATTAAATGAGCCTTGACATTAAAGAGCAGCTTGATGTTCTGGTTTTAATTTATCATTTCAGGTGATACTGACTGCTATTAATGGTTCCTTCAAGGAGCTGAAAGACTGTTGATACTCAACACAAGTGTTATAAATAACAAAACATTTCAAGTAGATGAAGAGAAAATTTTCAAAATTAAAAGAGGCATCTTTAGTCTCAGAAAATATGACAACTAATCCAGTAAGAAATTATAAACTTTGGAATTCATTCTAATACCCTTAAAATTCTGTTTCTCAAGCAAGGTGCTGCTATGCCTCCATAAAATAATTGTTTAACCTAAATCAATGGAATAGGAGGAAAGAAACAATACAAGCAAGATAAGGGGCAAGTGACACTGACCTGGATGTTGACAGTTGTTAAGGAGCAGGGGGGACCATGACAAATAAAACTGAGCTTGACAATCTAAAGCAGGGAGTTCATTGCTGCCATTTGGTGACACATGAATTTTTCAAGATAAGCAAGTTTTCTGAGTATCTATTTAAAAATCTTTTGATTTATATGTTGACCATTAGTCATCCTGAAATCACTCTGTGATTCAAAATTGTGAGGTCAAACAAAGCATATCTGCTCTCTACATATGACCAATAGGTTATTATTTGTCTTTTTCCTTTTGTTTTAATAGATTTAAGGACTGGTCCTCCATTTAAAGACAAGAATAACATATTAAAATTTGTATTTATATTTTCAAGCAATTTTATCAACTCTGATAATTAAATCTATGTTTTGAGTTGGCTGGTCCACAGTGCCTGAATATTTGGCAAAACATTATTCTCAATATTTCTGGGAGGGTTTTTGGGAAGAGATTGACATTAAATTGGTGGACTTTTTAAGTAAAGTAGATAGACTTCCAATGTGAGTGGACTTTATCCAAGTCAGTTGAAGGCCTTAAGAGATTAAAGATGAATCTCCCAAGAATGAATTCTTCAAGCAAGTGGCCTTTGAACTTGAACTCCTTGGGTCTCCAGTAGATTTTGTACTTAACAGTCTCCACAACTGCATAACCAATTTCTTAAAAATAACTATACACACACACACACACACATATATATATATATATACTTACACACACACACACACATCCTATTGGTTCTGTTTCTCTTGAAAACCCTGGCTTATATATCAAAATACAGAGAAATACTGACATCATCATGTGCCATCCCACAGATCAGAGCTGCCTACACTTAGCATTTCAATAAATGTCCTTCCATTAATTTTTTAGGCATACATGTTATGCTAACTTGCTTCAGTCGTGTCCAACTGTTTGTGACCCTGTGGACTATAGCCCTCCAGTCTCCCCTGTCCATGGGATTCTCCAGGCAAGAATACTGGAGTGGGTTGTCATGCCCCTCTCCAGGGGATCTTCCTGACCCAGAGATCAAACCCATGTCTCTTACGTCTCTAGCATTCACAGGGGTGTTTTTTTTGTTTGTTTTTTTACCACTAGCACCACTTGGGAGAAGATAATACATCAATGCTCTCATTTCACCTGTTAGAAAAAAATATATATAATTTATTACACTTGTATTAATCAGCAATATTTGTCATGATGTTTCATAATAATCACTCAGAAATTTTTGGTAGATTTCAGCAACAAATCTTTATTTTTTCCTCACGTATCTGTGAGTTGACTGTGTTTATTATAAGAGTCAGACTGACGCTCAGTGGTTCCTTGAGTATACTTTTCATATGTAAGTTTTAAAGGATGCAAGAAGGCAAGTAAAATCATGCAGGCATATTTAAAGTGTTTTATCAGGTAAAATGTATGTCATTATCATATTCCACTGGCAAAGCAAGCCAAAGAGCCTAGAGGACAATAAAAGATTATATGAATGGAGGAGTAAGGAAAAAAATGCATCTACCACCATCCTGTAAGAAAGGACACACTCATCAAATGTCAGAAGTTGTCAGGGGTAAACTCACCATTCTCTTCACCTTTAGTGAAAATCTGTAGATTTTTTAGTGAAAATCTGCAGTTAAGTAGACATACATACTGGTTAACCAATCTTCATAAAGTAATACTAATAGCTATACAAAGTTAAAAAAAAAAAAAACAAGAAACCTCATAATTAACATACAAGGTGAGCACAAAGGGAGTGTCATATCTCATATTTGTACACCTCCTTAGCCACAGGATAAGGTGAAATATCCATATTAGAAAAAAAACTAATTTTAAATTAATTTTAGCCATTTTTAAATTTTAAATCTTTTTAAAATATGAATTCATCTTACTAAAATTAGGTATACCTAAATGAAGGGTATATTATTTCATGAATAATTAGTGAATGTAATAAAACAGGTATGCTAGACAGACATTAAAAATGTAGCTTATACTATTTTACACTAAACTTTGAAAAAAAAAAAGAATTAGTAAATAAGTCACAGAATGGATTTTGGAGCCATAGCAAAAATCAGCACAATAGATGAGTAAAATTAGAAATATGCTTATTATGTTTGCATTCTGTTAAGTGAGAATCTCAATAGATCTCACTACAAAGAGATAAAAAGAATAAATTAGGCAATATTTGCAAAAATGCATGCACAATATGGAACAATGTGAAGTGTGACATCAGTAGTATAAAATGAGAGGAGAAATAAATGTGTACAGTTTTTATACATGGTTGAAATTATGTTTGTATCAACTTAATGTGGACTACTTTAGCTATAAGATATTTAGTGTTAACCTCTTTAAAAACTTCAAAGTAAGAACACCTAATAGATTCAAAAAAGATTAAAGAATCAATGTGTATCCTTTTTAAAAAAAATCAGTAAATTACAAAGGAAGACAACAGACAAGAAGAAAGTAAGAAGGGAACTTTAAAGTTGTCAAAAAAGAAACAGTACAATGAAAATAATAATTTCATATCAATACCTATCAATAATCACGTTAAATGTAAATGGATTGAATTCCACATTTGAAAGACACAGACTGATTGAAAGGCTAAAAATAACAGGACCCAACAATATGTTGCCTACAAGAGAATCACTTTAATCTTAAGGACACACTCAGGTTGAAATTGAAGTAATGGATAAAGGTGTACCATGCAAATAGAAACAGAGCAGGGGTGGCTATACTCATATTATATATAATTAATTTTCACAAGGAGACTGACTTCCATGGGCCACAAGAGACAAATAAATCACTATATAATGATAAAGGGGTCAAATTATCAGATAACAGAACATTAGCACTGAACTACATGAACAGATATTAATAGAACTGAAGGGAGAAAGAGATAGCAAAACAACAACAGTAGAGGGATTGATTATTCCACTTTTATTAGTGTACAGATCATTCAGACAGAAAACCAATAAGAAAACCATCATTTAATGATGTGATAGACTAACAAACATGTTCAAAACAGCAGCAGAATACATATTCTTCTCCAGAGCATATAAAACATTCTCCAGAATTAGGTCATAAATTGAGATACAAAACAAGTCTTACAAATTTAAGAAAACTGAAATTATATCAAGTATTCTTTATAACTACAATGTTATAAAATTAAAAAATGATAAAAAAGAGAATATTGGAAAAATCCTAATTATGTGGAAATTAAACAACACATTTCTGAACAAGCAAAAGGAAAATCAAAAAATATCTTGGGACAAACAAAAATGGAAATACAAAACATGGAAATGTGGAAAGCAGCAAAAAGCAGTAGAAAGAGGGAATTTTATAGAGATAAATGCATACATTAAGAAACAAAGAAAAAAGCAGCTCTCAAACATCTTATTTTATAACTTAAGGAACTAGAATTGAGTTCATAGCAGACTAAAGAAAAATTTTAAAATGAATAGAAGTAAATTAAACAGAAATTTAGAAAACAGTAGAAGAGAATGACACAACTAAAAACGTTTTTAAATATATAAGCACAATTTATAAACTTTTATCTTGACTAAGGAAAAAAGAAGAGTAATTTAAATAAAATTATATATAAAAAAAAGAAGCATTACAATGATACCACAGAAATATAAAGGGTCAAGACTACTAAAAAAAAGCATAAGTCAAAAATTGAATAATATAGAGAAATAAATATAATCCTTGAAACATACTGCTTACCAAGACTGAATCCTCAAGAAATATAAAATATGAACATACAAATAATGAGTAAGGAGATTAAAATATTAATTAAAAATCTCCCAATGAAGAAAAGTCAAGGACAAAATGGTTTCACAAGTAATTTTATCAAACATTTTAAGAACTAAAATCAATCCTTCTTAAATTCTTCCAAAAAAATAATGAGGTGGGATTTTTTTCACTCATTTTATAAGGCCTGTGTTACCCTCATTCCAAAATATACCAAAGAAAACAATCAACAAAATGAAACAACTTCCAGAATAGGAGAAAATATTTGCAAGCCTTATACGTGATAAGGGGCTAATATCCAAAATGCATTAATATTGCATACAACTCGATAGCAAAAAGAAAGAATAAGTCAATATTTAAAATGGGCGGAGGACCTGAACAGACGAGTTTCCTCAGAAGACATCCAAGGGGCCAACAGGTAGACAAAAACATCCCTGATAACCTGGGAAATACAAATCAAAACCACAATGAGTTGGAATGGTTATCAGAATGACAAGAGTAACAAGTGTTGGTGAGGATGGAAAGAAAATGGAACCCTGATACACTATCAGTGCCAGTGTAAATTGGCATAGCCCTTATGGAAAATGGAGGTTCCTCAAAAATTAAAATAGAAAAACCATATGATCGAGCAATCCCACATTTGGGTATATATCAGAAGGAAATAAAATCAGTATCTTGAACTGATACATTTGCTCCACCTTCCTTGTATCATTATTCACAAGTGTCAAGATGTAAAAAAATTGAAGTGTCCATCAACAGATGAATAAAGAATCATCACAATGTATACCTTAATAAAATTCTACAACCTGAATATACACATTTTTTATCAGTCATTTTGAAAATGAATAAAAGAAACAAGAGCCCCTATGCATGCATCACTCACCACAGCTTACATACCCCAGTAGAAAGAAAGATTTCCTTCTGCCCCTGTAATAATAGGACTTCCCAGGTGGCGCAGTGGTAAAGAATCCACCTGCTATTGTAGGAGACACAGGAAATTCCAGTTCAATCCCTGGGTTGCCAATAACCCCTGGAGTAGGAAATGGCTATCCACTGCAGTATTCTGACCTGGAAATTTCCATGGACAGAGGAGACTAGCGGGTTACAGTCCATGGGGTCACAAAACGTTGGACACAACTGAGTGAGCATGTATGCAGTGCAACAAGAGTCCAAGCATTTGTGGCCAATGTACAATCACAGCCCTCCTCAATTTTTTCCTTTGTCCTATAAAGCAGGAGTCCCCAACCTCCAGTATCTAATGACTGATGATGTGAGGTGGAGCTGATGTAAAAATGATAGAAATGAAAAGCACAATAAATGTAATACTCTTAAATCATCTGAAACCATCCTCAACCCCAGTCCATGGAAAAGTTGTCTTCCACGCAACCAGTCCCTGGTGCCAGTAACGTTGGGGGCCGCTGCAAAGGAAGCCCCTTTCCTCTGTTCTCAGGACTTGTCACCATAGGTCACCATAGTTTGCTTGTCCCGAATTGCAATTCTCTGCTATTCCAGAATAAATGACTTTTGTTAGTGAAATAATTAACTCTTTCATTAAGGTCAATACATTCATGCCTTATTAAAGTTAGAAAAAATAAAGAAAGCTCCTTGTTGCTGTTCAGTTGCTAGGTCATATCCAACTCTTTCTAACCCCATGAACTTCAGCCAGCTTCCCTGTTTTTCCCCATCTCCCTGAGTTTGCTCAAGCTCATGCCCATTGAGTCAGTGATGCCATCCAACCATCACATCCTCTGTTGTCCCCTTCTCCTCCTACCTTCAATATTTCGCAGCATCAGGGTCTTTTCCAATGAGTCAGCTCTTCACATCAGGTGGTCAAAGTATTGGAGCTTCAGTATCAGTCCTTCCAATGAATGTTCAGTGTTGATTTCCTTTAGGATTGACTGGTTTGATTGCTTTGCAGTCCAAGGGGCTCTCAAGAGTCTTCTCCAACACCACAGTTTGGAAGCATCAGTTCTTCAGCCCTCAGCCTTCTTTAATATATATAAAACTCCTAATATAACACAAGCTCTATGAATAAATGTTTGAATGTGTTGGTAAATTGATAACAGACTAACGAATGAATGGAGTATTACATATGCATGAGTGTCAGTGTGGGCACATGCATGCACATATACAAACACGCTCATATGTACACATGTACAATCTGCATGTGTATGCATGGATAAATGATTTAATTTATCAATAAACATTATGAGTTATTACAGAATATCAGGAAGGAATAAATATCACGGTCCTATTTATTTTAGCTACATTTTATACTCTGTTGAGTGCACTACATATTCTCTTCTTTTTCCTACTCCTCCTTTTGTTCTCCAACCCCCTCTTTTTTCAGGTATCTCTTCTTTAAAATCATTTACATCTTTGGTATACACTGAACACTTACTGTAATGCCAAATATTCTGAGATATTCTGTTATCCCAAGTAATGTAAGCTCCAAATACCAAAAGCCTTAGAAAAATTGTTATTGAATGTTAACTGTAGCACGATAAATTAACACAAATAGAAATATACAATCATATATACTTAAGCCTACTTATGGAGGTATGCACTTTCTTCTCTGGCTCCTAAACAACTACTGAATTTGTGTTAAGCATTTATCCTGCTGTTTGGTAATTGGTGATTTACTTCTTTAGCTCATGGTTTAGATTTCTACCCCTTAGAGAGTATGGATTTTTTCATTCATCAATCTAAACTCTGAACCTAGTAAAATGTTTGGCACAAAACAGTCACTCAGTTGACACATGTTTAATTTAATTGTTCCTTGTTTTCTACAACTATTGTGCATTTGCTCAAGGTCATGTACGGCTCTGTCTTTACAGTCAACATTATTCCCTGATTTATTAGATTTTACTTTTATTTATCCTCATATGAATCCAACCTTTTTTGTTTATTTCATTTCCAACCTTTTCTAACTCAAAGCAGTTCTTTTTCTCCTTTTTTCAACACTTGTTTAAATAGCACCTGAATTCCAAGGAATGCATGACTTATGTTATACCCTTGCTTTTTTCTGTTTTTTTTAAATTTTAATTTATTTATTTTTAAATGAAGGATAATTTCTTTACAGTATTGTGTTGATTTCTGCCAAACATCAACATAAATCAGCCATAGTTATGCATATGTCCCCTCCCTCTTGAACCTCCTTCCTTATCCCACCCCTTTAGGTAGTTACAGAGCCCTGGTTTGAGTTCACCGAGTCCAATAGCAAACTCCCATTGACTATCTGTCTTAAATATGGTAAAGTATGTTTCCATGTTACTCTCTTCATAGATCCCACCCGCTCCTTCCTCCCTCCTCCACACTGTGTCCTTAAGTCTGTGTATCCATTGCCACCCTGCAAATAATTTTATCAGTACCATCTTTCTAAATTCCATATATATGCATCAGTAGCATTAGTATACGATATTGTTTTTCTCTTTCTGACTTACTTCACTCTGTATAATAGACTCTAGGTCCATCCACCTCATTAGAACTGACTCAAATGCATTCCTTTTCACGACCGAGTTAATATTCTATTGCATATATGTACCAGCATTTCTTTATCCATTCATCTGTTGACGGTCATCTAGGTTGCTCCCATGTCCTCGCTATGGTAAATAGTGCTGCAAAGAACTTTGTAGTACATGTGTCTATTTCAATTTTGGTTTCCTAAGGGTATATGCCTAGTAATGGGATTGCCGGGTCATATGGTGGTTTTATTCTTAGTTTTTTGAGGAATCTCCATACTGTCTTCCATAGTGGCTATGTCAATTTACATTCCTATCAACACTGCAAGAGGGTTCCCTTTTCTCTACACTATCTCCAGCCTTTATTGTTTGTAGACAGTTTTGACGATGGCCATTCTGACTAGTGTGAACGGATACCTTATTGTAGTTTTGATTTGCATTTCACTAATAATGAGCAATATTGAGCATCTTTTTATGTGTTTATTAGCTATTTGTGTGTATTCTTTGAATAAGTATCTGTTTAAGTCACTTTGCCACTTTTTTTTTTTAATTATGAAACACTTTGCAAGTTTGCTTGTCATCCTTGCGCTGGGGCCATGCTATTCTTCTCTATATTGTTTCAATTTCAGCACATGTGCTGATGAAGTGAACACTGTTTCCCACGTTTTGATTGGGTTGTTTGTTTTACTGGTATTGAGTTGCATATGCTACTTGTATAGTTTGGAAATTAATTATTGTCAGTTGTTTCATTTGCTATAACTTTCTCCTATTTTGAGGGTTGCTTTTCTCCTTATTTATAATTTCATTTGCTGTGCAAAAACTTTAAGTAATTATGTCTCACTTGTTTATTTTTGTGTTTATTTGCATTTCTCTAGAAGGTGAGTCTTTTTTTTTGTCCATATGAACTCACTAATTTAGCCTATATTTCAAGTTGTTCCTATCTATTTTTGTCAAATTATGCTGTTCATTTTTATTGTGTAATATGGTTACTAACGTCCATGTCCTTATTTTTCAAGTCCTTTGAGTGGAGAATTTGGGCCAAGATTTTTTTAATGTTACTTACAATTCATCCCACAATGCATGATATATGCTCATACTATATAGTCACTGAACACTTTAAAACAAAAAGCTATGCAACTAAAAATGGAGCACTAATCATGCTTGCAGTAGTTGAATTATTGTCAAAATATTTCAGCATAACCTGTATTTGCTAACTCTTTAAAACGGATTTCCACTCTCAAAATTTTGTCCTCCATTTTATGGTCAAACATTCGATTGTTTATAAAGATGTTGTAACGAGAAGTAAAATGCCTTTCCCCACAACGTAAAATAAAAATAGAACCATGTTTAGCACTAAGTAGACTATAAACAAATGAGGAAAAATAGTTTGCATGGAAAAAAATGACTATATCTACCCAATGTTTCATTTTAGTGTTATAATTTCAAATCTTATGCTTAAATTGTTCATCTATTTTATGTTGGTTTATGTATATGCCATGAGACAAAAACCTAATTTCATTCTTCTGCATGTGGTAATCCAGTTTTCCCAGCACCATTTATTGAAGAGACTACCATTTTCACATTGTATGTACCTGACATTCTTGTTGAAGATTAGTTGAATGTGTATGTTTGGATAAAATAGGAAGCATAGGAAAAATAGACTATAAAGGTCATCAGTCATAGGAGAAAATAATCAAATAAAACTTCTCAAAATATGCATACATAATGAAACTAAATTAAAAACCCAAATGGGGAAACACAGAATATCAGACAAGCAGAAAGACCTGAAAAATCATGTATAGGAAGAAATGACTCAGAAATGATGTAAGATCTAGAGAACAAAAGTGCAATAGAAATGTTGATACATGGAGAATAGAGAAATAATTTATACTATATATCCAATCAGAATCCCAGGGAAAAGAGAATGGTGCCAAATGCTAACAGAAATAATGATCAAAGTATAAAGGTCGGTCATATATTTTCATTTTGATTTGAGAAAACTCAGTAAATACAAGCAAAATAAATAAAAGTTCACAAAAACCATTTCAGTGAAACTTCAGGACATCAAAGATAAGGTAAATATCTTTAAAAGATCCAGAAATATGGAAATTTTATATAAAAAAACAAATGAAACTAATAAGAGATTAAGAAAAATAGGGCAAACAAAAAGAAAAATAAGTTTAATGATGATAGAATATATCTTTTAACCTAAAGGTTTAACCTCAGGGAATTTTATTCTGGGATGAGGTTGAAATATAAATATATTCAGAAAAAAAAATGGCTAGATAGAGTTTATTACCAAATGACCTTAACTAACAGATAATTTAAAGACTGTACATCAAGAAGAAGGAATATACCAGAAAGGACTGACTGATAGGCAAGAATCAACTGTAACCAAAGAAAAATTTAGGGAAATTTTTAAATTGCCTAATCATTGACTGCATAAAAAAACATAAAAATAATGTAAGTATTAAAATATAACAAAATATGAGAAGACTATAACATATAATCTGTAGAAAATTCACTAGAATTAAAATATTTTAAGGTACTCCAAAAGTGTTCAGGAAGACAGTTAAAATACTGATTTATTTATACTCTAGATTTTATTAGGTTCAATATTCATGTGAAATTCTTATCATAACCTTTAAATATATATGCAAATGTTCAGCAACATACATGAAAAAAATTAAGGTAAAACATCAGTCCAATCAAAAGCAAAACACAAAGAAAAAACACAGAAAAAGAGGATTATATACAAAACACCAAAAAGGCATTAGGAATCAGCACAAGTTTATCAGGTATGACAAAAATGTGAATCCTTCATAACCCACAGGTCGATCTTCTGACTCAGGGATTGAACCTAGAATTCCTCTTTTGCAGATTCTGTATCATCTGAACCACCTACAAAGTCTGGTGTATTTCTGATGACTCTCCATGGCATGAATGATTCATGTGATGACTCAGTAATCAGGATCACTTGGAATTTTTTTTTTTTTTTGGCTACTTTGTCATCTCAGGGTCAGTCTTCCATGGCCAATATACCAGAAACAAAACAAATTACAATTTCAACTATAGTCCTCTAAATGTTTTTCCATGGATGAAGCTGAATGATTTCTAATTTTCTATTTGTCATAACTATTGCCATAGGCAAACATTTCTGCAAAGATGCTAAGAAATATGGAGGGGCATACGAATATTCAGTCACCAATAAATATTTTCCCCATAGTAAGTTATGAGTTTTAATAGTGATTGTATATCATTAATCATACTGCTACTGAGACCAGATTTACTTATTTTGATTTTTATTACTTTTTTAATTATTTTGATTTTGATTTTGATTACTTATCTTCTTTTTTTTTTGTTATTGTTTCTATCCTTTTGCTTCTTGAGTATATTACCAAGTTCATTGCTTGGATTATGTATTTGTCTTTTTTCATTGTCTGAATAATGTAAACAATCTTTGGGATAAAGGACATTATTACAGGGCTATTGCTTGCCGTGGATCCAATGGTTACTACAGCCACCACCAGCTTTTCATGGGACTTTGGTGAAAACATAATTAAATCTTTATTATGTAAATAACTCTATTTTGTGGTATCTTTGTTATAGCAGCTTAGCCTTTCACCTAGATAATACATAAAGTATTAATAGAATTTTGAAATTGGAGTGTTGCTCAAACAAAACTTGAAATATATGTCAATAGCTTGATATTTGGCATTGGACAGCAAGGAAACAATGAACACAGACTTGATGACTTATGAGCTTTCTTACACTGTTGAAAAAAGTTGATATAACTGCCACCTGTGATAACTTGGAAAGCAGATTGCAGTCTATGGAGACTATAACTCTCCAGGGAGCAGTCAGAATGCCAGTTTGCAGACATAATTGGAAAGAAATAGAGTTCCGCTAAAAAAAAAAAAAAAAAAGTTCTGACTGCAACATAAAATAACAATTTTGTGAAAATACAGAATTTGAAAAGTCGGTATAAGGAAAAAACAATTGTTTACCTACTGCTAAAAGCAGACACTTGTTGAAACCAAAAGTAGGAGAACTGTCACCCAGAATCTTCTTGAAATGCATTGCATTATTTTTATTTATGTATACAGTGGTTGTCAGCCCAGCTGCATGGATCAAAGTAAGTTTTCAGATGGCATGGAATTAATTATTATTTAATTGACAACGACAGAGAAAGTTGAGCAGAACATAGGCAACATTAAACATAGGAGAAAAATCCATAAATTTAAGAACTATGACCGGGATGTCTTTTGGATGTGGTAACTTTCACACACAATTGCTTGAAAGCAAGAAACTCTCACTACTACAGTTGTGCTAACTAGTAAGCTAGTTAGAGAAACCTTTGACCCATGTACCTTCAGATAGCTGTATTATTATGTCTAAGTTTGTAGCAATTGGGTATAGTTGGAAATTATAATTACTTTGACTAGATCTTGGCCTTAGCACAGTAGACATGCAATCTCTTACTTTTCCTCTTCCTGTTGTACAGATGTAGTGGTAAACCATGTTATTGAGTATGGTAACAATAATACTCTTGGAGATGGTGACAGAGATATAAAAAAGGAAAGGATATCAATCACTGCATAGTCTCATGAATTGGAACTGATTACCTGCCATGACCATTGCACATGTTCATACTATGTGAAAAAATATGTATTTCTGTTTTGTTTGAGTCATAGAATTCTTTATCTCTTTTTAGTTGTCTGAACCATAATATGCATTTTTTTAAAAAACAGCTTAAACTAATATAGTTCTTTGCTGAATTAAAAAATTGTTTTCTAAGGAGTTTGTATCAGGTTTCACATCCGCTGAAAATCTGTGATAGTTCTAATCCTAAACCCATTTTTTTCCCTCAAATCTGTGTCTTTTAAAAACTTACATAAGCAAAGGAAATCAATTACCTTTATTTTTTATGATCGTGAGGTGAAATATTTTTCTACGAGTTTTGTGAAATTTTAAATTTTAATTTGTGCCCTTTCTCACTGTTCTTTAGTTCATTCTATGATCCTACCTAGTTGGGAGGACTTCTTTAGTTTATCATATATATTTTAAAGAAAATCTCTTTTTAAAATTTTGTTATGCTTTCTAATACTTTTGTTATCCTCTGACAATATATTAGCTTTTTAGCTGCAGGGTATCTTTGTGTTTTTTTTTTTTTTTTCTAATCATATCAATACTTTTTTTTTTCTTTTTTGCATATATGCTTGAAAGATATTCTAATGCAATATCAGATACAACTCATATATTCAAGGCCTGGTAATAGACCATTATATCATTAGAGTGAATTAGAAACAAGTTAATTGAATTTAAACACATAAATCAAATTAAACTCAATTATAAGTATATAGCATAGTAGAGTACAGTAAATATATATATAATCTTATTTATTAAATGAATATGTTTAATAATTTGGCATAAGCTAATTAATTAATGGGCTTCCCTAATAGCTCAGTTGGTAAGTAATCCAACTGCAATGCAGAAGACCTTAGTTTGATTCCTGAGTTGAGAAGATCTGCTGGAGAAGGGCTAGGCTACCCACTCCAGTGTTCTTGAGCTTCCCTTGTGACTCAGCTGGTAAAGAATCTGCCTGCAGTGTGGAGACAGGGGTTCAATCCCTGGGATGGGAAGATCTCCTGGAGAAGAGAAAGGCTACCCACTCCAGTATTCTGGCCTGGAGAATTCCATGGGCTGTATTAATGGACATGAGTTTGAACAAGCTCCAGGAGTTAGTGATGGACAAGGAAGCCTCGTGTGCTGCTGTCTATGGGGTGCCAAAGAGTCGGACATGACTCAGTGACTGAACCGAGCTGAATTAATTGACTCCATTTTAACAACTTGTGGTCAGCAAGGAATCAGTACCCAAAATCTCATACTTTTTACAGAGGTCAAAAGCAGATATGAGGCAACAATTCAGTTAAGAAAGATTTATTTTGAACAGTGTTAGGTATGACAGATAAAATATAAGCTGCACATACAATGAATGCATTTTCATTTCCTAGACAAAATTCAATTTTTCAACAAATTTTACAGGACTATATGTCTCAAAAAGTTAAGGAGTATTTCTTTGGTTTATTTTCTGCAATGAGCATCATTTTAATCTAACTGAATCATATTTATGATTTATCATATATAAAATGGTTTTCCCAGGTGGCACTAGTGGTAAAAATCTACTTACCAATGCAGGAGATGCAAGAGACACAGGTTTGATCCCTGGGTCAGGAGGAGCCTCTGGATAGGAAACGGCAACCCGCTTCAGTATTCTTATCTGGGAAATCCCATGAATAGAGGATCCTGTAGAGGAGCCTGGCAGGCTAAAGTCCATGGAGTCATAAAGAGTTGGATACAACTGAGAATACACCCGGTATTACATATAAATATTAATACTACCATTAAAGCTAATTATGAAATTGGTTATGTGAATTGAAGACTTTCAAGTAACATTAATGAGAGCAGAAGAGTAATCTCATGATGATCATTCTTGTATATCAATAGCATTATTTTTTATATAATGATTCCTTTTATTTTTGAGATAAAACAGCCTTGTGTTATTTATATTTTATGTGATGTTCACTTTACTTGAATCTTCATTTGTTTCTTAACTACTTGCAACATTATAATAGAATTATAGATCTTACAAGAGCAGTTATTTGATTAATAATTATTCAACTAATTTAGACATACCTGCAAAACACTTTAATACACTAATTGTTATTAAGATATACAATAATGTATTTATAAATATAGTTCATTTTTAAGTTAGTTTTGTTTTACTCTTGCTGTTTGTTAATGCCACTACTTGGAAAAAAAGAAAAAAAATAAAGAGGAGGAGGAGGAAGAAAAGAAAAGAAGTAGGAATATGAATACGGAATAGAAGAAACATAAGAAGATGAGGACACACAAGAAGATTGAAATGAAAGAGAAAACAAAGAGGGCAAAGAAAAGAAAGGAGGAAGGGTCCCTAGTGGAATTGAGTAACTCTATAATGAATACTCTGTTTTGTTTTTTTTTTTTCCCTTCCTGATTCATGAAAATTAAGAAGGTCCAGGAATATTGGATCTTTGTCTGTAGGACAGCTTTTACCACTTCTCATTTATTACCATTAAATACTACTTAACATTTTATCTAATCTCTCTCAGAAATCATTTATAATGTATGATCTTCATGTTGATAAATATTTAAAGTTGAGCATCTCTGATTGGCAAACATGGGAAAGCAGAAATTCTGAAGGAATTAAGAACATTTTTCTCGCTAATAGTCTACTTTTTGCTGCCAAGAGGGACCAAATTTTACACACAGTTAAATTGCATGTGATATTTAAACAGCATAAAAGGATGCACACTGCCAATTCATAAGCTAAATATCATGGGGATTAGTGTAAAATTGGGTCAATATCAAATATTTGTAATTAAAATTGCTAATGCCTTGTAAAACAAAATATATAATTCCAAGAGATCTCATTTTTCAATTGTTATTTAATGTAAGTTTGCCCCAATTGATTTATTGTATCCTATAAAATGTGGTAATATGGGGCACGCCTGGTGGCTCAGGGGTAAAGAATGCACCTGCCGTTGCAGGAGACACAGGTTCAATCCCCGGCCTAGGAATATCCCGCATACTGCCTGGCAATTAAGCCCACTCACCACAACTGCCGAGCCCGTGCTCTAGAGCTTAGGAACCACAACTGAGTCCATGTGCTTCCACTACTGAAACCCAAACTCTCTAGAGACTGTGCTCTGCAACCAAAGAAGCCAAAGCAATGAGAGACCCTCCCACCACAAACAGAGTGTGGTCCCTGCTCACCATGACTAGAGAAAAGCCTGCACATAGCAACAGAGACACAAACAGCCAAAAAGAAATAAATACATTTTTTTAAATTGGTAATACAGATGGCTGTACTTTCTGCATTACAATGAGGGTCTCTTAATTTATTAATTTATACAATATATTCTATATGTGATAAAATTATTTGTCCATACACATGTCCTAATGGAGATAATACAAGTGGATATTTAAAAATTCCAATATTTTTCCTTACCATAACTTATATCATCACTAGTTACTTAAAAACTTAAACCTGTTGCCACAAAATATAATTTTGCATATTGCCTATAGTCACTCCAGATCTTTTTAAAGATTAATTCAATTCAATACTAAATCAGTTCAGTGAAAACAGTAATGTTTATTTGTCTTGCCAGAATTTTTTAAAAGCCATTTTTCAACCAAATTATGTTGATATTATGTAGGTCAACCTGAACTGGAATTAAAGTATCAACAGATTGTGATTTATTTGAATAATGCAAAACATATGTATACGTTAAATATGTGAGCACTTATAACTTAATTATTTATATTTACTAAAGTCCAAATTTTTATTCTAAATGTTTTCATCATATATATGTACAAAAATGGAGGAAATCAGTTATTCAGTGTATGCATATGCATTTTTTGGAATGAATTAGATTTACATGCATCTTCTATGTAAATTCATCTATGTTACATATTTGAAAGTAAAATTTATAAATTTCACAAAAATAAAAAACAAGACCGGGAGCTGACTGTGGCTCAGATCATGAACTCCTTATTGCCAAATACAGACTTAAACTGAAGAAAGTAGGGAAAACCACTAGACCATTCAGGTATGACCTAAATCAAATCCCTTATGACTATACAGTGGAAGTGAGAAATAGATTTAAGGGACTAGATCTGATAGACAGAGAGCCTGATTAACTATGAATAGAGGTTCATGACATTGTACAGGAGACAGGGATCAAGACCATCCCCATGGAAAAGAAATGCAAAAAGGCAAAATGGTTGTCTGAGGAGGCCTTACAAATAGCTGTGAAAAGAAGAGAAGTGAAAAGCAAAAGAGAAAAGGAGAGATATTCCCATTTGAATGCAGAGTTCCAAAGAATAGCAAGGAGAGATAAGAAAGCCTTCCTCAGTGATCAATGCAAAGAAATAGAGGAAAACAACAGAATGGGAAAGACTAGAGATCTCTTCAAGAAAATTAGAGATACCAAGGGAACATTTCATGCAAAGATGGGTTCGATAAAGGACAGAAATGGTAGGGAACTAACAGAAGCAGAAGATATTAAGAAAAGGTGGCAAGAAGACACAGAAGAACTGTACAAAAAAGATCTTCACAGCCCAGATAATCACAATGGTGTGATCACTGATCTAGAGCCAGACATTCTGGAATGTGAAGTCAAGTGGGCCTTAGAAAGCACCACTACGAACAAAGCTAGTGAATGTGATGGAATTCCAGTTGACCTGTTTCAAACCCTAGAAGATGATGCTGTGAAAGTGCTGCACTCAATATGCCAGCAAAGTTGGAAAACTCAGCAGTGGCCACAGGACTGGAAAAGGTCAGTTTTCATTCCAACCCCAAAGAAAGGCGATGCCAAAGAATGCTCAAGCTACCACACGATTGCACTCATCTCACATGGTAGTAAAGTAATGCTCAAAATTCTCTAAGCAAGATTTCAGCAATATGTGAACCATGAACTCCCAGATGTTCAAGCTGGTTTTAGAAAAGGCAGAGGAACCAGAGATCAAATTGCCAACATCTGCTGAATCATCCAAAAAGCAAGAGAGTTCCAGAAAAACACCTATTTCTGCTTTATTGACTACGCCAAAGCCTTGACTGTGTGGATCACAGTAAACTGTGGAAAATTCTGAAAGAGATGGGAATACCAGACCACCTGACTTGCCTCTTGAGAAACTGATATGCAGGTCAGGAAGAGAACTGGACATGGACCAACAGACTGGTTCCAAATAGGAAAAGGAGGACGTCAAGGCTGTATATTGTCACCCTGCTTATTTAGCTTATATGCAGAGTACATCATGAGCAACGCTGGGCTGGAAGAAGCACAAGCTGGAATCAAGATTGCTGGGAGAAATATCAACAACCTCAGATATGCAGATGACACCACCCTTACAGCAGAAAGTGAAGAGGAGTTAAAAAGCCTCTTGATGAAAGTGAAAGAGGAGAGTGAAAAAGTTGGCTTAAAGCTTAACATTCAGAAAACTAAGATCATGGCATCTGGTCCCATCACTTCATGGGAAATAGATGGGGAGACAGTGGAAACAGCATCAGACTTTATTTTGAGGGCCCTCCAAAATCACTGCAGATGGTGACTGCAGCCATGAAATTAAAAGATGCTTACTCCTGGAAGGAAAGTAATGACCAACCTAGATAGCATATTAAAAAACAGAGACATTACTTTGCCAGCAAAGGTCAGTCTAGTCAAGGCTATGGTCTTTCCTGTGGTCATGTATGGATGTGAGAGTTGGACTCTGAAGAAAGCCTAGCACTGAAAACTTGATGCTTTTGAACTGTGGTGTTGGAGAAGACTCTTGAGAGTCCCTTGGGCTGCAAGGGGATCCAACCAGTCCATCCTAAAGGAGATCAGTCCTGGGTGTTCACTGGAAGGACTGATGCTGAAGCTGATACTCCAGTACTATGGCCACCTCATGCAAAGAGTTGACTCATTGGAAAAGACGGTTATGCTGGGAGGGATTGGGGGCAGGAGGCGAAGGGGAAGACAGAGGATGAGATGGCTGGATGGCATCACTGACGTGGTGGACATGAATCTGAGTAAACTCCGGGAGTTGGTAATGGACAGGGAGGCCTGGCGTGCTGTGATTCATGGGGTCGCAAAGAATCGGACATGACTGAGTGAGTGAACTGAATTGAACTGAATTTTTCTGTATCATTCTTGATTTTAACCACAGAATGCTTAGATGAACCACTGCAATTTAAAAATTTTAAAAGCTGGAAGCACAACATATTTCCTAAAACTTGACAATGCAACATCATAAAGAATTTCAAAAACAATCTGTTACAGGCCAGATATCTCATTTCTGGTTGGTAATAGAAAGAATAGTTTCTATGTGATTCCCCTTGGTCTTTGAAATATCATTTCTGTGTTATAAAGTGAGTAGTCTATACTTGAACATTATCCACAAGATGTATTCATAGACTATCCTCCTGGAATAGAGTATACCAATAAATTGCATTTTGCTTTTAAACACAACAGTAGAGGAATGTGAAACCAACTGTGTTTCTAGAAAGTGGCAGAGTTTTGGCTGAAGAGATTGTCTCAGTTTGTCATTCAAATCCTCATTATTTATAAGAAAATAGGAAAGGAAGAAACATTTGCCCAGTATCTTCTGTTTGAAACACTATTAGGTGTTTTAAATAAAGTTTTTAACATTAAAAAATTACAATATAAATACAAAAAATACAATGGTTGTAGAGCTCAACATTTTTTTTTTTAAAGTGAACAGACCTATGGTTAATTTTAAGAAGCAGAGTAACCTTAATCATAATTATAACTCAAAGGTTCCTTCTAGTCACTGCCTCCCAAAGGGACACCTTCTAACATCACAGATAAGTCTTCACTATTTCTAAAATTTGTAAAAAAGGGGTCACACAGTATATATACTTTTGTGTCTGGGCCTTTTTTCTCTAATCTATTTGTGAGCTTGACATAAAGTTGTGTGCAGCTTATTTTTGTTATATATAATAATAATATTCTATTAGTGAATATTGTGCTTTTTCTCATTCAAAGTTGTGTCTGATTCTGTGTCCCCATTGATTGCAGCACTCTTGGTGTTGCTGTCTATGTCCTGGCGTTTACTCAAACTCATGTCCTTTGTGTTGAGGATGATGCCATTCAACCATCTCATCCTCTGCCAACCCCTTCTTTTACCTTGACTCTTCTAAAATGAGTCAGCACTTTGCATCATATAGTCAAAATATTGGAGATCCAGCATCATTCCTTTCAATGAGTATTCAGGGCTGATTTCCTTTAGGATTGACTGTTTTGATCTCCTTGCTGTTCAAGGGACTCTCAAGAGTCTTCTCTGGCAACACGATCAATAGAATCAATTTTATGGTGCTTTCCTGGCAAAGTTATGTTATTGCTTTTAATATGCTGTCTAGGTTTGTCATAGCTTTCCTTCCAAGGAGCAAGCTTCTTTTAATTTCATGGCTGCAGTCACTGTACACAGTGATTTTGGACCCCAAGAAAATAAAATGTCACTGTTTCCACTATTTTAAGTGGAGCCATCTAAAATCCTAAAAGATGACTAATGAATATTTCATGATCTATTTTTTTATTCTCCTCTTCCTGACATTTGTTTAATTCCAGTTTCTGAGTGTCATGGATAGTGCTATTTTCAATGTTCTTATACATATATTACTGTGACTATATGTGGAGGTAATGAGGATAAGGGTGACCTCCTTCAAAATGCCCCATGCACCCACTGCTGCACTCAATGCACCTGACCCTGCAGCAGGCCACTGCCAGCCCACGCCTCCACTGGAGACTCCTGGACACTCACGGGCAAATTGGGTCAGTCTCTTGTGGGGTCTCCGCGCCTTTGTCCTGGGTCCTGGTGCACACAAGGTTTTGTTTGTGCCTTCCAAGAGTCTGTTTCCCCATCCTGTGTAAGTTCTGATGGCTCTGTGGTGGGTTAATGGCGACCTCCTCCAAGAGGGCTTATGCGACACCCAGGTCTGCTGCACTCAGAGGCTCTGCCACTGCAGCAGGCCACTGCAGGTTAGTAGCTCCAGAGTAGACACTCAAAACCAGTTCTGGCTCCATCTCTGTGGGGTCTCTGGGTCCTGGTATGCCCAAGGTTTGTATGAGCCCTCCCAGCATCTCTGGGGGGTATGGGGTTTGATTCTAAATGCGATTTTGCCCCACCTATCATCTTGTTGAGGTTTCCCCTTTGCTTTTGGTTGCAGGGTATCTGTTTTTGGTGGGATCCAACATTCTCCTGTTGATGGCTGTTCAACAGTGAGTTGTAATTTTGGAGTTCTCACAGAAGAAGATGAGCGCATGTCATTCTACTCCACCATCTTGTAGACACCTGTTTCTTTTCTTTTTTTTTTTTTTGTCTTGGTGTCTTCCAAAATCTTGTTGCTGTCAAATCTTCTCACATTCTCCTCATCCTTACAAGTATACACCTACCTAAATGCTCCTGTGGGAAATTTATGGAAGCACAGAGTGCCCCCTGCAACCTGAGATTTGGAGTATCAATTCATACTTTGATTCACAAACAGCAGCACTCCATCTCCCATATTCCAGCCCCAGCGATGGCCTCTGATGTTAAAAGATAATGCTGTTAAAGTTCTGCACTCAATATGCCAGCAAATTTGGAAAACTCAGCAGTGGTCACAGGACTGGAAAAGGTCAATTTTCATTCCAATCCCAAAGAAAGACAACATCAAAAAATGCTCAAACTACCACACAATTGCACTCATCTCACATGCCAGCAAAGTAATGCTCAAAATTATCCAAGCTGGGCAGCTTCAGTATGTGAATGGTGAACTTTCAGATGTTCAAGCTGGATTTTAAAAAGGCAGAGGAACCAGAAATCAAATTGCCAACATCTGTCAGATCATTGAAAAAGCAAAAGAGTTCCAAAAAACTATCTATTTCTGCTTTATTGACTATGCCAAAGCCTTTGACTGTGTGGATCACAATAAACTGTGGAAAATTCTTAAAGAGATGGGAATACCAGACCACCTGACCTGTCCCTTGATGCATCTGTATGCAGGTCAAGAAGCAACAGTTAGAACTGGACATGGAATAATGGACTGGTTGCAAATTAGGAAAGGAGTATGTCAAGGCTGAATATTGTCACCCTGCTTATTTAACTTAAATGCAGAGTACATCATGTGAAATGCCAGGGTGGATGAAGCATAAGCTGGAATCAAGATTGCCAGGAGAAATATCAATAATCTCAGATATGCAGATGACACCACCCTTATGGCAGAAAGTGAAGAAGAAGTAAAGAGCCTCTTGATGAAAGTGAAAGAAGAGAGTGAAAAAGTTGGCTTAAAACTCAACATTCAGAAAACTAAGATGATGGCATCTGGTCCCATCACTACATGGCAAATGGATGGGGAAACAATGGAAACAATGAGGGACTTTATTTTTTGGGGCTCCAAAATCACTGCAGATGGAGACTGTTTTCAGCCATGAAATTAAAAGACACTTGCTCCTTGGAGAAAAATTCATGACCAACCTAGAGAGCCTTTTAAAAAGCAGAGACATTACTTTGCCAACAAAGATCCATCTAGCCAAAGCTTTGGTTTTTCCAGTAGTCATGTATGGAGGCGACAGATGGATTATAAAGAAAGCTGAGCATCAAAGAATTGATGCTTTTGAACTGTGGTGTTGGATCAGACTCTTTAGAGTCCCTTGGACAGCAAGGAGATCCAACCAGTCCATCCTAAAGGAGATCAGTCCTGGGTGTTCATTGGAAGGACTGATGCTGAAGCTGAAACCCCAATGTTTTGGCCACCTGATGCAAAGAACTAACTCATTGGAAAGGATCCTGACGCTGGGAAAGACTGAAGGGGGGAGAAGGGGACAACAGAGAAAGAGATGGTTGGATGGCATCACTGACTCGATGGACATGAGTTTGAGTAAGCTCCAGGGGCTGATGATATACAGGGAGGCCTTGTGTGCTGCATTCCATGGAGTCTCAAAGAGTCGGACATGACTGAGTGACTGAACTGACTGACTGATGTGACTATATGTGCATTTCTGATAACGACATATCCCACAGTTTAATCGCAGTGTCTTAGAGCATGTGTGTGTGTGTTTTAGATGCTCATTCGTGTCCAACTCTGCAGCCCCATGGTCTGTAACCCACCAGGCTCTCTGTCCAAGGAATTCTCCAAGCAAGAATGCTAGAGTGGTTGGCCATTCCTTCTCCAGTGGACTGTCCTGATCCAGGTCTCCTGCACTGCAGGTAGATTCTTACCATCTGAGCCACCAGGGAAGCCCAGGGTATGTATACACTCAACCATACTGGAGTGGGTTGCCATTTCCTACTCCAGGAAATCTTCTCAACCCTGGGATTGAGCCCAAGTCTCCTGAATTGCAAGCTGATTCTTTACTGCTGTGCCACCAAGGAAGCACTTAGTCAATGCTGCCAAACTGTGTTTAAAGCAAGTTTTCTTTAGAGTCTCAGCATGAAACTGAGAATCATGCACATATATCTTGTGTTTTTACCAGCATCCCTATGAGGTATGTAATTTCATCATTTTAATACACAAATATGAAATTAACACTAGCACACTTTTATGTGACGTACTCCAAGTCGTACAACTGGTAATGCAATGGTGATCACAACAAAAGCCTTCTGATACTAAGGCTATGCTTTTATATTGTAGGAATAGTGGATCAGTATTGGTTTCACCAGTTCTGTTTGATGTACCAATTCTGGTTGATGCAAGGGCTTCTGTGACTCCTCTGCTGAGAAAGATTCTGTGGGGTTACCTGCGTTCAGCTGATAAGGCTAAACAGTAATTTCTCATGTGGTTGCCATGGGATAGATTATCATATAATTTTCCATAAGTTTGTGAAGCAATGTAAAACATATTCTGATAAGGAAAAATAGAGAAACTTTTGGTCAATTTTCTGTTTCAAACATAAAAACTTTGTCTCTGTTATATAAAGAGGCCATTAGCAAATTTAAACAAATGTAAAGAACTCTTGATGAAAGTGAAAGAGGAGAGTAAAAAGTTGGCTTAAAGCTTAACATTCAGAAAACTAAGATCATGGCATCTGGTCCCATCACTTCATGGGAAACAGATGGGGAGACAGTGGAAACAGTGTCAGACTTTAATTTTTGGGGCTCCAAAATCACTGCAGATGGTGACTGCAGCCATGAAATTAAAAGACGCTTACTCCTTGGAAGGAAAGTAATGACCAACCTAGATAGCATATTAAAAAGCAGAGACATTACTTTGCCAACAAAAGTCCGTCTAGTCAAGGCTATGGTTTTTCCAGTGGTCATGTATGGATGTGAGAGTTGGACTATGAAGAAAGCTGAGCACCAAAGAATTGATGCTTTTGAACTATGGTGTTGGAGAAGACTCTTGAGAATCCCTTGGACTGCAAGGAGATCCAACCAGTCCATCCTAAAGGAGATCGGTCCTGGGTGTTCATTGGAAGGACTGATGCTGAAGCTGAAACTCCAGTACTTTGGCCACTTCATGCGAAGAGTTGACTCATTGGAAAAGACCCTGATGCTGGGACGGATTGGGGGCAGGAGGAGAAGCGGATGACAGAGGATGAGATGGTTGGATGGCATCACCAACTCGATGGACATGGGTTTGAGTAAATTCCGGGAGTTGATGATGGACAGGGAGGCCTGGCGTGCTGAGATTCATGGGGTCGCAAAGATTCGGACACGACTGAGCAACTGAACTGAACCGAACTGAAAGAACAGTAGTTTAGCATTTATCTTCTTCTTTCTGTTGGAACCTTAGTTCCTCTCCAGTTAATGAAGAAAAACTCTTCTAAGAGAAGAATATCAACCAGCTAAGAGAAAAAATGATGATTAAATTAGAAGATTGCAAGATTGTGTAATTTTAATGTAATTATATGGAGATTCCTTAAAAAACTGGAAATAGAACTGCCACATGACCCAGCAGCCCCACTCTTGGGTATACACACCGAGGAAACCAGATCTGAAAGTGACACGTGCACCCCAATGTTCATCGCAGCACTGTTTATAATAGCCAGGACATGGAAGCAACCTAGATGCCCATCAGGAGACAAATGGATAAAGAAGCTATGGTACATATACACAATACAATATTACTCAGCCATTAAAAAGAATACATTTGAATCAGTTCTAATGAGATGGATGAAACTGGAGCCCATTATACAGAGTGAAGTAAGTCAGAAAGATAAACACCAATTCAGTATACTAATGCTTATATATGAAATTTAGAAATATGGTAATGATAGCCATATATGCAAGACAGAAAAAGAGACACAGATGTATAGAACAGACTTTTGGACTCTATGGGAGAAGGCGAGGGTGGGATGATCTGAGAGAACAGCTTTGAAACATGTTTATTATCAAGTGTGAAACAGATTGCCAGTCCATCGGTTGTTCCATGTCCAGAATTTTAAAAATTCTGGTAGTAGTCTAGAGTTTAAAGAACATCTCAGCGGGAGGGGGGTTCAGGATGGGGAACACATGTAAATCCATGGGTGATTCATGTCAATATATGGCAAAAACCACTACAATATTGTAAAGTAATTAGCCTCCAACTAATAAAAATAAATGAAAAAAAAAAAAAAAAGAATCAAGAGTCACTAATAAATGTTAAAGCCATTACATAGTAAAGGATTATAGACAAATAAGAAATTTGTTAGATGTTAAAATATCATTTTACAGATTAGTAGCAATTTTTGAAGGCAGTGAGGGGAGAGAGAGAGGACTATATGTAGCAGGAAATTATTTGGTGCTAACTGTTTTAACCAAGCATTGTTAATGACTGGAGCTGAAACATCCTGTGTGTCCCGATGCCTGATGTGATGTAATATATATAATACAGTATCTCACTTATGCAGGAACTTACCAAGGATGTCTAACCTGAATATAAACCACTTCCTAAAAAAAAACAACAACAACAACAAAAAAAAAAAATGGATAGGAACTTCCCTGGTGGTTCAACGGTTAAGACTGTGTGTTCCCAATGCAGGGGGACTGGGTTTAATCCATGGTGAAGTAACTAGATCCCACATGCCACAACTAAGAGTTCGCATGTGTGCTGAAACAAAAATAATCACGGTCCTCAGGCTGCTGCTAATATTCAACACAGCCAAATAAATAATAAATATATATTTAATAAATAAAAAAATAACAAGAACAATAAAAAAATTCAAAATGTGAAAAAGTCCTAAGAACTGGCCTAATCTCTTCAAAAGATTAATTCAATATAAACATATGATGATTTTTAATTGTGAGACTGTTAAAGATGAAGTTAATGAACCTGAAAACAAAGTGGAATATGTGAAACTTGTTTGATTCCTTTGCAAAGCTGATAGTAGACAAAGAAATGAGGACAGTGAGAAAGATTTATAAAGTGAATTGTCATGCTGCTCATGGTACTTTGTCCAAAGTTGATAACGTCTTCACGTCTGCAATGAAGTACCGAAGGGAACAATAAAAATTAAATTCATAATGTCTACCAATATTATGAGAATAAAAGGGGATTGGACATAAGCTTTACAATTGTTCCAAACTTCCTTTAATTTATACCTCGAGCTAAAAAAAAAAAAAAATATATATATATATATATATATATATATATATATATATATATATATATCTCATGATTCTGTGTGCTATGTAGCCCATAATTTCACTTTGATTTGCATATTTCATACTTCTCTGTGCTACATAGCCCATGTTTTTTTCTTCCTATTGTTAGCTAAATTTGGCTTAAATCCAACATAATAAAAAGCAATTGTTAAATTTTTGGTTAGTCTACTAGGAAGGAATATTCTGCATGAAATGACTTTATAAATATATGCAACATAAAAATACAAAGTTCCTGTAAAGTGATTTCATTATCATTTCTCATGATTTATTATTAAAATAATGCTTTAGCATTAAGTATATATATATATATAGTTCATATATTTGAATGTGCATATTTATATAGAAATATGTATTCATATTTTAATAAATCATCAAGGGCTTTCTTATTAACCCTATTTTCTGCATGGAATTTGACCTTAAAACCTGACCTTCATGTATGCATTCAATGATGTGATGCCTTCATGCCCTGATTTCTAAGTAGAATCCAGTATTTACACTCAGTTTATTTTGCTCTGAGTGAAGTCACTCAGTCATGTCCGACTCTTTGCGACACTGTGGACTGTAGCCTACCAGGCTCCTCCGTCCATGGGATTCTCCAGGCAAGGATACTGGAGTGGGTTGCCATTTCTCCAGGGGATCTTCACGACCTAGGGATTGAACCTGGGTCCCCCGCATTGCAGACAGACACTTTACCGTCTGAGCCACCAGGGAAGCCCTTTAATGGTTAAATTTGTATATATAAAGGTATCCTGTAGGAGGAAATTTACTGATAGATTTAGCTGTCCTGGATTATAATATACAGTCTCACATTAATAGCAATAGAGCTGTGAAAATAATGTATAGTCACCTGAGTCTACAAAATGTCATTAATTAAATGAAATTTGCAAAATTCTAGATGTTACAGAGTTTATTAAATTAAGAGAAAATGGAAATTTTTGAAAATTAGCTACCCTAATATAACTTCTCTTGATGTTCCTAAAGTTATATTCCCTACTTATCATTATCACGTTTCCAATGAACACCAATGTGGCTAGTGGCTCTGTCCTATGTGTGTAATTTCATAATACTCTACTTTGTAATATTTCTTTTAAATACCCTTCTCTGTCTGAATTGAATTTTCATTCCTTATCCACTAACTTCCTTATCTCAACAAAAAGTATATGGTAATATCTCTCAGCCTTATTTAATATCTCTCCAAGCCTATATTTGTTTATATATGACTGAAATTAGCTGTAATATACTGTCCAAGTTGTGAAGAGATTAGCTATTAAGTTACTCTTGGAATTGCTGCTTCAGCATACATTTTGTTGGGACAAGCAGACTGCAGTGACCTTAAACTGACACTAGCTCTTCAGGGAAGTGCAGGCCCTAGATACTAGCCTGCAGAATCACAAGTGTAAGCTTCTGGCAAGTCTTTGCCAACAGTCTTTTTAATCAACAATCTTCACTGCCTCCCTCTAACTCTTCTTGTAGATAAGACCCTGCTCATTTGATTTACTTGTTTGAAAAAGTACATTGTATTTATTGGTTGGAAGAATAATTTTAAGGTGTTAGTTTCCCCCCAAATAATTCTTTTTTCCCTTTTAATTCTTTATTTTTAATTAATTTTTATTAGAATATAGTTGATATACAATGTTGTGTTAGTTTCTGCCATACAGCAGAGTGAATCAGTAATACATTGTATGGGTGTTCACTCTTTTTTTAGATTTTTTTTCCAATATAGTTCATTACAGAGTATTGAGTAAGATCCCTGTGACAAGATGTTTGATATCACTAATTATTAGAGAATGAAAATCAAAACTACAATGATGCAGGTCATTGCAGGTCAGAATAGTCCTCATCAAAATAACCTACAGACCATAAATACTGAAGAGGGCAGGGAGAAAGGGGAACCCTCTAGGCTGTTTGTGGGAATGTAAATTGGTACAGGCACTGTGGAGAACAGGATGAGAATCCTTAACAAACTAAAAATAGAGCTACAATATGATCCAGGGATCTCATCCCTGGGCATATATCCCAGAAAAAAAAAACCACAATTTGAAAAGGTACACGCACCTTCATGTTCATTACAGCACTATTTACAATAGCCAGGACATGGAAGCAACTTAAATGTCTATCAATAGAGAAATGGATAAAGAAGACATAAATACACTATAAATATTCCTAAGCCATAAAAAAAAAAGATTTAAATAATGCCATTTCCAGTGACATGGATGGACTGACCTAGAGACTAACAAATTGAGTAAAGTAAGTGAACGAAATATAAATATCAATGATATCGCTTATATGTGTTATCTAAAAAAAAAAAAAAAGGTACAAATGAACTTATTTACAAAACAGAAATAGAGTCACAGATGTAGAGATAAGAAATGTATGGTTACCAAGAGGGAAAGGGCTGGAGGGGTAAATTGGGACATTGGGATTGACATACACACTGCTATACATACAATAGATATTAGTGCTCTTTTGATATAAATAATCTGACCTTAGTCTGGGAATACCAAATCATTCCAGTTGTGGAGCCTAATAAAGGCGTTTGCTCCATTTCCTTTTTCCATACTTTTTTAAAAAATTTCCCTGATTACTAGTAATGTTGAGTCTATTCATACTTACATTAAGTAGGTGTCTTAACTTTCCTAAATTTTTCTAATGATTTTCATATCATCTGAAATACAATATGGAAAATATTATTTGTATCTTTTTTTGATTTGTCAAAAATGTCATAGATTTTGGATAATAAGTATTTATCTTTGTCATTTGTTTCAAACATTGCTTCTTGGAATGTCATCTGCTTATTACCGTAATTTTATTGTCATGTGGAATTGTTTCTTAAATGTACAGAATTTTTCAAATATTTCCTTAATAGTTTTTATCTTTTGAATATTAGTAAAAAGCCTTATATTCACTTAAAGTTTTAAACACTTTCATCTATAATTTTTTTTTAGCATTTACAATTTTTCTATTCTCTAGGTTCCTTATACGTATACATATGATTGTCTCTTAAAGTATTTTTCAGTTTCTTTATTACCATAATCTATTTCAGCCAGTGATAGCTGTTTAACCATATCTCTATTTTGTATTCTATGAACAAAATAACATATTTAACATTTAATGATCACATTATGTATAACAATTTTCTGATGTTAATCATTGCATACATAAAACAAATTGGCTAGGGTAAATTAAAATTCAATGCACTTTTGGATTTTCTTTCTTATTATTTTACTTAGAATTCTTGAGTTATTTTTGTGATAATCTTGAAATTGGCTTTTCTAGACTTTTCTTTGCTTTTATCCTCATGATAATCTTTGCTTCTTAATATTAGTTGTGATATCCTACATCTTTGATGAACTACTTTATATAAAATTAGAATTGTCTTTTTCTAGAAAACATTTCAATTCTGATTTTATGTGTTTCTCTGTCACAAAATGTCAGAAGAATAGAGGATACCTGCATATTCCAAAGAGAGTGGAGTGAAATTGAGGCCTTTTGCTATTTCTTCAGCTTTATTTATTACTGCATTGAGGGTACAGTTAGTATTATATTGAGTGAGAAATTGAGTGAGAAATGATTAGTTCATGTTAAAAATAATGTTTATTGATTTATGATATCATAAGCAAATATGAAAAATAAATATGTAAATATATGGTTTTCTCATATATTTTATATATATATATATGTATATATATTATACAGCATTACGATAAATATCACAGGGTTAATATTAAATAAAAGACATTTCTGGAAAAATGTGAAGAGGATCCTTATAAATACTTAAATATGATTTTAAAAAGTTCTTTCACCTTCTTACTTCAAATTCAACTTCTAGCATCTTATTTAGTTTTTACTGATTTCACAAGTATCATGAACTGAATGTGAGTAGAGCTGCACTACTAGCAAAAACACATATTGCTTTTTATTCTTTTTTAATGTTATAAGTTTGTGTTATTTGTCATTGCTAAACCTGAGTATATCCCTCAAAAATCTAGCAGAAATTGTCCAGCATTTCTGTGGGGAGTGAGAGGATCAGAAAAAATCAAGATAAGTGTTACTTCTCATAGTCTGTAGTTCCAACTAAAGAATCCTGGCTTACTTTACATCATTCCTATGATAAAACATTAAAATTTCTGTAGTATATTAAAGTTCTCATCAATTGCAGCATTCTTGCAAATGAATTTCACTGAATTTTTTTTATGGCCAACGACTTTGGGGAAAATAGTTCTCCAGAATTTGCTCACAAATCTATTAAAATGGAAAAGTTTTAAATGAATGAATTAACAAGCACATTTAGCAAGAGGAAAACTAAAAAGTGTGACAGTTACAACACTTCATTGGTTACATTTTACTGGGAAAAAAATAAGAAAATTTGTATAATATTGAATTAACTCATGAAAATTAGCATAAGTTTATACATTCTAGGGCTGGAATAAGATATTTTCTAGGACAACATAAATTTAAATTTCAGTCTATAGCTAACTAGAAGACAAATGATTGCTACATTTTATATAATATAGAAAGTTCGGCAAAATTTTTAAGTTGACAGGAAATTTTATAGTTTACTGATTTTTGAAAATTCAATGACTATTTTATCAAAAAAATAGAAATGCAATACCAGCTCAGAGCATTCATTAATGGCTGGCTTACTAGAATTGAAAGTGGAAAGTAGTGTAGCTATTAATGCCTGAACAATTCACCAAAATATGAAAAAATAAAATGCGCAAAGGCAAGTCAGTGAGAGACACAGTCTATATTTCAAAATTGCATTATTTCCTTGTCAAACTCTCTGTCCAAATAGGTAGCTTCTAAAAGTAGAAGACACCAATATAAAGTAAGACAAAACTGCACATTCTTTAAAAAAAAAAAAATCAAGAATATATATATATAAGCTGCTGTCTTTTATGATCAGGAAACTCAAAGTTCCCCAAAATAATATTACTTACTCTTCAAAATATTCTATATATATATCATCCTTCAACTTAAAATTTTTGTTTCATTAATTGTAGAATCAAGATCTGTAGCATTTATTACTTCCCCAAATTCTTATACTGAATAATCACATGAATAAGCAAGCTGGATATAATAATGCTATCTATGTCACCTGTGAATGTCTTTCTAAGATCAATTTTTTTTTTCAGGTGTAAGATTTCTTTCATTATCTATCATTTCATTTTTTTTTTTTTTGATTATCTAATTTTAAGCTTACTCAGAGGTTATAGATTTTCAGGTCTGATACAATTCATTTACTAAAATTTCCAGAAAGATTTTATTTAATGAAATGCATTTTTATGTTGAGGTGAAGATGATGTGCTTAGCTGATAAAATACCAGCTTCTCACAGCATCTTAAATGAGTAAACCTCTTCTTGCCTGGTGATATGCATCTGTTTCTGTAATTTATGTAGTGAGTTTCCTGCTGATATAAGGATATGAATGTTCGCAAATTGAATATTAGTAGAAGGTAGATTTCCTCCCACTGATTTTGGATACAATACTGACAATGAACAGTAGGAGGTAAATTCATCTCAATTCCAATTATAAATAACATACATGGTTCTTGTCCATCTATTGTCTGAAAAAACAGGAAGCTACGTGAATTGTAGTAAAATAAAAGCAATTATAAAACTGTGTTTCAAAGAATTTTTATGGCTTACTTATTTCTCATTTTAAAAATTTCATGCTGTGTCTCAATGGACACTCAGAAAGATGTTTCCAGGTATCATTCTCAATATCATAGAAGGAAAACAAATATACTGTCTTCCAGTTGTTTATTTAAAAGTTACTATTAGTTTAAGAAGTCCAATTTAATCACATCAGTTTTATTTCAAATAATCAAGTGATTCAAGTGCTTTATTCCACTTTCAATCCAATATAATTAAAATAAATATTTTTTAAAGGGTAGAGCAAAATTTTGAAAAGGCACAAAGACTAAGCCTCAGGCTGATATAAAACTAAAAGCCAAGCATACTCTGTGGACTTGAACATAAAACATCAGTGCGTAAAAACATGCTGCGTGTCCTAGGATAAACTGCAGTTTCATCTTGTGCTGTGCGGTGCTATGCTTAGTCGCTCAGTCATGTCCAACTTTTTACGACCTCATGGACTGCAGCCCTCCAGGTTCCTCTGTCCATGGGATTATCCAGGCCAGAATACTGGAATGGGTTGCCATCCCTTCTCCGGAGGATCTTCCTAACCCAGGGATTGAACCCAGGTCTCCTGCATTGCTGTTGGATCTTTACCACCTGAGACACTGGGGAAGTACAGTTTCATCTTAGGGCATATTGATTCTACAGGTCTATATGGATTAATGTTCAGTTCAGTTCAGTGCTCAGTCGTGTCTGACTCTTTGAGACCCCATGGATGGCAGCACGCCAGGCCTCCCTGTCCATCACCAACTCCCAGAGTTTACTCAAAACTCATGTCCATTGAGTCAGTGATGCCATCCAAACATCTCATCCTCTGTTGTCCCCTTCTCCTCTTGCCTTCAATCTTTCCCAGCATCAGGTTTTTTTCAAAATAGTCAGTTCTTTGCATCAGGTGGCCAGAGTATTGGAGTTTCAGTTTCAGCATCAGTCCTTGCGGTTAATGTTCGGGACTGATTTCCTTTAGGATGGGCTGGTTGGATCTCCTTACAGTCCAAGGGACTCTCAAGAGTCTTCTCCAACACCACAGTTCAAAAGCATCAATTCTTTGGCGCTCAGCTTTCTTTATAGTCCAACTCTCACATCCATACATGACTACTGGAAAAACCATACCTTTGACTATTACAGTAGTTCAGGATTAAAAAATATATATATATTATGCATGATTTACTATGAATAACTAATTTACTGCGGGGGGATAAAGGGAAGTATGTGGTCAGCAAATACGTTAAATTTACTAATAAACAGTAAAGCTGTTTACTTAAATTCTTTAAATTTCTCAGAAAAAGAGATTGTAAATGCTATAAAGGAATATTGTGGGACTTCCCAGGTGGCACTGGGGTAAAGAATCCAGCTACCAAGGCAGGAGACATAAGAGACATGGGTTCAATCCCTGGGATGGGAAGATCCCTTAGAGGAGGACATGGCAACCCAGGCCAGTTGCCATGGAGAATGCCATGGGGTTCTTGCCTGGAGAATGCCTTGAACAGAGGAGCCTGGTGGGCTATAGTCCGTAGGGTCACAAAGAGTTGGACATGATTGAAACAACTTCGCACACACACAAAAGCATATTAGAATTAATAAATGAGGCAAATTGTACAAATCTTGACTGTGGATTCAGAAGTCCTAGATTTACATCCTGGACCTACTCTAAGTTTGACCACTATCACAACTGTTTGATGAGAGAAAATTCTCTCTATGAATGCAGAATATAAAGTTGTCTATATATGATTCCATGATTTTGGACCCTCTCTTCTGACAATTTAAGGGAAAAAGAAATATAATCAGAATGGTGTTTTAGAAAGATTAATTTTACAGTGAGGTAATAGAGAGAAGTAAACCAATAAGGTTGCTGTGTGTATCTGATGGTGAGCATGCTATAACACTGCAGAATAAAACTATACAGAAGTAAAAATATAATGTTGCAAATATGAAACTTATATCATGCTTTAAACCAGTGTTGCTTCAATACAAGTAAAAAAGAAATAAAAAATAAAATAATTTAATATTTAAAATGGAAACAGTGGAAATCTGGCTAATTCAGCTAATTCAGCGTGATGATGGCTAAGAATGAATTTAGAGAGATAGTATCAGTACTGAAACTAGCAAACTTAAAATGTGGGAACTGAGGCACAGGGATTTTAAATAAATTTCCCAAAGCCATAGAGCTAATGGCAAAACTGTGATTTGAATTTTGATAGCTCCAGAGTCTATGTTCTTAACTTTATTCCTTATTAAGAATATTAACTACACATGATGAGTAAAGAACAGAGATAAAAAACAGCTTCTATATTCCAGATTTTGGTGACTGAGTATATGGTGATATTGAAATGGAAAAGGACCCTATGGTCCTTGCCCACCCCACTATGTCCTCTGCCTGCCTTTTGCCTGAGGAAAGACTTTAGCCAAAGAATAAGATTAATCAGAGAAGTGATAAAAATGCAGAAACAAAGAGAAGCAGTCAAATAGGACAATACAATCATAGTTTAGACAATAAGCAAAGTTTAGGACTTGTAGTTCCTTCTCAAGGGCTATAGATAGGGACTTCCCTCATGGCTCAGACGGTAAAGCATCTGCTTACAATGCAGGAGACCTGGGTTCAATCCCTGGGTCAGGAAGATCTCCTGGAGAAGGAAATGGCACCTCATTCCAGTACTCTTGCCTGGAAAATCCCATGGATAGAGATGCCTGGTAGGCATGAGATCACAAAGAGTCGGACATGACTAAGCGACTTCACTTTCACTTAAGGGCTATAGATAATATTCTGAGCCATATCCTGTGAGCTGTCCTATAGATACTGAAACCCCCGCCAGGTGGCAGAAGCTAATTGCATGAAGACCAAGTCTAAGCTATGACACAATTTGCTCCATTTCACATAGTACCAAGAAATGGTCTCAAAGAAGTGAGAGCAAGCTGACTCTGAAACTGAAGACCAACTGTACCTAAAACAAGATGACACTGATCAGACCTCCACATGATCAACTTCAAGATGACTCTCAGAGCTGACTGTGCTGTTTCTGCGTGTAGCCCCCTCCATCTATAAAAGCTCTTGCCCACTGGTTGTGTGGGGTGGAGAGGAAGTCAGCCTTTGGATAGGTGTCCGCACCTCCCCCAGCCTTCAGTTGTCAGAATCCAAAATGAAGCAAACTTTCATTTCCAAAACATTGCCTCTTTTATGGCTTTTGTGTGGCAAGCAGCCAGAACCCCCACTTTCGTTTACAATCCTTGATGAAATAATAAAGTTCTATAAAGATAGGCCCAATATAAAAGGGAAGGGAATGTTTTGAAGAAAAACTTATTGTATAATATTGGAGTAGCAGAATTCCACCGTCTGGAGCAGCAGTGGTGAAGTGAACGTGCCTTGAGACAGGAAGGCACTGAGCGTATTCAAGGCCTGGGGTATAAGGGAAAAATAAAGTGAGTTGTTACCTTGTTACATACTCAGATTGAGACAGCTCTGAAGGCTGCTCAAATTTGCTTTAGGCAATTAGATATGTTTCTGATCACTAGAAATAACATTAAAAGTTAGGAAAAATCATTTCTGAAAAAAGACTTAAATTAAATGAAATTGTCTTGAACAGGCAGAAAAGACAGTGGTTTCAAGGATGATGAGAAACAATTGATGATTGCTCTCCCATCATGTACTAATTTTTTAAATTATATCTTCTCCTCAAGAACGTTCCACATGTTTATTACATTCTAGTATGACTAGAACACAATTTAAACTTTTAATACCATTAAGAATGGTTTTAAAAGGGCTTCCCTAGTGGCTCAGAGGTTAAAGCGTTTGCCTGCAATGCAGGAGACCTGGGTTCAATCCCTGGGTTGGGAGGATCCCCTGGAGAAGGAAATGGCAACCCACTCCAGTTTTCTTGCCTGGAGAATCCCATGGACGGAGGAGCCAGGTGGTTCCACCGGTTGCAAAGAGTCGGACACGACTGAGCGACTTCACTTTCACTTTCACCATTAAGAATAATCAATAGAAATACTAATTATTGAATCAATTTTCTATACTTCTTTTCTTAGTTTCAGTTGTCTGATACTAATATTATAGTACTTAAAATAGCCCTTTATTAACCTATAAAGTCAACTCTTGCTGACATCCAGTGAACTATGGTGACATCACCAAAGTTAACAATATGTCTAAAAAAGAAGAAATCTATTCTTGTTGGTGGAATTCATGGTTTCTCTAAAAAAACTAAAGCATCTGAAATTTAGTATATGTGAAATAAAGAGGAGAACTTTAACAAAGTTAACAAATTTTTTATCAGATTTAGCAGTGAAAGAATCACCTTGTTTTGCTGGTTTAAGTCCTCCTCCAGGGGATCTTCCCAATCCAGGGATCGAACCCGCATCTCTGTCTCCTGCATTGGCAGGTGGGTTCTTTACCACTAGGGCTTCCTGGGAAGCCCTTAAGCTGTTTTAATGGCATAAGAACAGAAGGTTGAATACAGCAGAGAAGGAGAGATAATAACAAAAAAGAAAAATGTGTACAGGTAGCGTGCTAAGGAAGAGGCTAGGTAAAGGTGATAGCTAGTAAGATGTAGCATTAAAGGAGGTTTAGGTATTGTTTCCTTTTTAAAAAATTGTCTTTTTAAAGACTTGATCAAATTTAAAAGATACTGAAATACCACCCACCCCCATCCCCACCCCAAGAAAAGTAGCAAAGATGTAATGGAGCAACTCCCCAAATACAAACTAGGCATGATGGACAGCACAAATAATGAAGCTAGCCAGAGAAAACCATATGTATTTATCCATTTGAATAGAAAAAAAAATCTGGATACAGGTAAGTTACTCAAGAGGAAGAAAGTTCAGAGAGATCTTTTAGACTATCTTCTATTTTCACATAAAAGTAATAGGTATATTCAAGTGGCAAGAGTCAATGTGGAATAGATGGTGTAAAGGACATATGAAGAGTGGGAAAGTTTTTGAACAGAGACTGTAAGAAATCAGACTGTAAGAGAGAGAGTTAAAAAATCCTCCCCTAGGTTATTTAATCCACACTCTCTTATTATTTTATTTTTCTTTCCCAGTTGAAAACTGAGGTCCACAGAACACCACATATTAAGTAAAAGAGGTGAGTTTCTATTGCATGCTCTTCTGACTCCAAATTGCATGCTGTTAGTTAAAAGCCTATATTAGGATATCAAAGTGTCCTTTTCTGTGCTATTAGAAAAAAGAGAGAGAGTTCATTTTGAATTCAAGAGCATAAATCTGTAGTGGTGCCGATTTGTGCCCTTCAGGTGAATTCTCAGAAGTGCTAAGCATCCTTCCTGGAACTGAAAGAACAGACCAAAATGTTCTATGGTTAATGAGCAACAGGTCATTTCTCCAGAAGCATGAAGGCAAGTCATCTGAGGGTACCAACGAAAGAATAATTACAATCAGGAATCATTAGGGCCCTGTTGACGAGTACTGAAATAAATGTTGATTGATAACTCAGCATAAGGTAAGGAGTTCAATATCTTTTAAAATGAGGTTAAAGCACACGTGTCATCAGAATAAAGGGGTAAGAAAGAAAAATGAAAAGGTGAAATGTTTTAATTGAGTTTGAATGAAACCGCTTAGGCTTATGAGACTTACTGAGAACTGTTTGGAAATCATCTGTGTAATAAAGTAATAAATAGAAATATATGTTGCTAATTATTTATATTTTTAGAGCTTTTGGAGATAAAAATATTTCAAAAGTATTTAGCTAATATGAATATTTAAGAAAAGAAGTAAAAAGGAGAATGAAATTTTTCATGTATGTGTAAAATCTAGGCTATTTTTGTCCCAGCTATTACTGTAGATGTCTTTACACCTGCAGGTTTCCTAGTCATATCTGTGATTCACATTTTTAATAGCATCATAATGGCAACTAATTTGCACAGATTAGTTGAAGCTAATATTTAAAGAATACAATATTTAAAAAAAATAAACAACCTTCCACTTCAACCACATGAAACAAATTGAATGGCCCCAAATAAAATTATATCTCTCTGCCATAACTGGATTTTCTCCAGCTTTCTGCTTTGAGAATTCCTACTCAACTTTCAAAGCCAATTTCATATTTATCTTCTAAAAAGAAGACCTCCGACTTGCTAAGTCGCTTCAGTCATGTCCGACTCCATGCAACCACATGGACTGTAGCAAACCAAGCTCCTCTGTCCATGGGGATTCTCCAGGCAAGAATATGGGAGTGGGTTGCCATACACTTCTCTTGGCAATCTCCCCAATTCAGGGATTGAACCCACACCTCTTATGTCTATTGCATTGACAAGCAGATTTTTTACCACTAACACCACCTGGGAAGAACTTACCTACTGTATATCAAAGATGGCTTTATCCTTGGCTCTCCACTATCTTGTAGATATTCCTGCCATCTCAATTACTGTATTATATTTTTGAATTTGTTCACATGTGTTATATTATACTGTATATGTCTTATCAATGGTTGGTAAGTTATTTAACCTCAATGATGACAACTTATTTATTTTCATATCCTAGAAGCTAGGTAAGCATTTGACAAATATTTATCAGTTAGGAATTTGAAAGAGTAGAGGCTCTATGTGACAGAGTCTAATTGTAGACAAAAACACTTGAAATCTCAGTTCTCCTATCTGAGGTCTTAGTTGTGTCTTGCCCAATGATCCTTATTGTCTCAAATGACAAAGCAACATTAATAAAGTTTAGAAAAGTACAGTCGCTTCTTAGTGGAGCCAGAAAACCTGAATCAGTGCCCAATCACCTAGAGAATGCTCCAGGTCAAGGAAAGAAAGAAGAGGATGCTTTTATATGAGCACTATATTATTGACTTTTATCTGCCACAGGGGAGACCTTCATTTTAAAAAGGAATCATTTGAATTCCCTGGACAGAATTTGAATGTATAAAGTTAAATGAATAATACCATCTTCCACATGATTTAGCTTAACCCTCTAAAAAGTTATCTTGCATAATTTCCCTGATCTTGAGGTTTTTCAGATTTGATTTTATTGCTTACTAAATGTTAAAAATAATTTAAGAAAAAAATTATATAATTATTCAATTATATGATTTCTACTCAAAGAATAACAGAGGATAAGGCTGACCACGTGACTGAGGATGAACAGTCCCGCTCCCACTGCCCAGAATGCAGCTCAGGTCCTGGGAGCCCAGCTCACAGTTCAGGGTCTCCTGGAGCCGAAGGGGAGGGCAGCAGACTCCCACCCTACCTGACCTGCTCTAAGCAGTGCCACACAGCCCCACTCAAGTCAGACCTTGCCAGTGGAAGTCCATTCACCTTGGGGCTGAGGGACAGGTTGTCCATTATTTTTGCTATTTTTCAGTCATTAAATCATGTCCAGTTCTTTGTATCCCCATGGACTCCAGCACTCCAGGTTCCCCTGTTCTCTACTATCTCTCAGAGTTTGCCAGACTTTGCTCAAATGAGTGTCCATTGAGTTGGTGAGGTTATCTAGTTCATTCATAGCATCCAGGATATGGAGGCTCCTAATGTAATCTTCTCATGATGTCTCTTAATAACACTTGGGCTTCCACGGGGGCTTCCCTGGAGGCTCCCCTGGAGGCTCAGATGGTAAAGAATCTGCCCACAATGTGGGAGACTTGGGTTTGATCCCTGGGTCTGGGTGATCCTCTGGAGAAGGGAATGGCTACCCACCCCAGTATTCTTGCTGGAGAATTCTGTGGACAGAAGAGCCTGGTGGGCTGCAGTCCATGGGGTTGCAAAGAGTTGGACAAAACTGAGCAACTGACACTTGAAAACAATTAGAACTTTAGCGCTTTTTTTGGTGGCTCAGATGATAAAGAATCTTCCGGCCTAGCAGGAGACCCAGGTTTGATCCCTAGGCTGAGAAGATCCCTTGGAGAAGGAAATGGCAACCCACTCCAGTATTTTTGCCAGGAGAAGTCCATGGACAGAGGAGCCTGGTGACTAACACTTTCACTTTCCTACAGGCCAGTTAGCATCACAAGTTTGGATAAACTGGATCTGGGATTCACCAGGACTTTGGCATGCAGACAGTGCCTAGTCAGGTTGACACGGATAGGCGGTAAATCTCAGAACATACTGGACAATGATGTCCAGTATGGATATCAGCTTCTGGACAATGATGGGTCTCACCCATGCAGACAAGAGCCTGGTGTCTCCAGTACGTGCTCTATCACAATGGGAGTAAAAGGTGAAGAAAGGTGGGGAGAAGCTTCCTGCATGTGATTGACTCCTAAGTGGGGGGGCCCATTTTCAGAAGAGAAAGCAGAGGAAGGGCTTGAGGTAGAAAATTTCAGGTGGTTATGTGAGTGCTGAAGACAGTTCGCAGGGTCCTTTTTTGGTGCGTGGTATCTAATTTCCTCGGCATCCTTTATTGAGGGGATTTTCCCCAGTGTATAGCCTTGTGTATGTCCTTGGGAACTTTGTCATAAATTAACTGACCACCTACGTGTGGGATTATTTCAGGGCTCTCTGTTCTGTTTCTTTTCGATGCAGCTGTAAATGGGATTTTCTGTCTTAGTTTTCCTTTCTGATACTTCTACTTCTTTATCAGTGTATAGAAATCCAACTGACTTTTCTGTATTGCTTTTACATCATGAAACTATACTAAATTCATGCATTACTTGCATCTTTGGCTGGTTTGATGTGAAACGTTTTAATTCAAAAAATCCATTGTTTCTATCATACCCCTGGTCATCCACAACACCCAAGACATAGTTGAGTTCAGTTCAGTCGCTCAGTCATGTCCAACTCTTCGCGACCCCATGAATCGCAGCACACCAGGCCTCCCTGTCCATCACAAACTCCCGGAGTTTACTCAAACTCATGCCCATCGAGTGGGTGATGCCATCCAGCCATCTCATCCTCTGCCATCCCCTTCTCCTCCTGCCCCCAATACCTCCCAGCATCAGGGTATTTTCCAACGAATCAACTGTTCCCATGAGGTGGCCAAAGTATTGGAGTTTCAGCTTCAGCATCAGTCCATCAGCATCAGTTCATCAGTCCAGTGAACACCCAGGCCTGATCTTTAGGATGGACTGGTTGGATCTCCTTGCAGTCCAAGGGACTCTCAAGAGTCTTCTCCAACACCACAGTTCAAAGCATCAATTTTTTGGCACTCAGCTTTCTTCACAGTCCAACTCTCACATCCATACATGACCACTGGAAAAACTATAGCCTTGGCTAGACACACCTTTGTTGGCAAAGTAATGTCTCTGCTTTTTAATATGCTATCTAGGTTGGTCATTACTTTCCTTCCAAGGAGTAAGCATCTTTTAATTTCATGGCTGCAGTCACCATCTGCAGTGATTTTGGAGCCCCCAAAAATAAAGTCTGACATTGTTTCCACTGTCTCCCCATCTATTTCCCATGAGGTGATGGGACCAGATGCCATGATCTTAGTTTTCTGAATGTTAAGATTTAAGCCAACTTTTTACTATCCTCTTTCACTTTCATCAACAGGCTCTTTACTTCTTCACTTTCTGCCCTAAGGGTGGTGTCTTCTGCATATCTGAGGTTATTGATATTTCCCCCAGCAATCTTGATTCCAGCTTGTGCTTCTTCCAGCCCAGAATTTCTCATGATGTACCCTGCATATAAGTTAAATAAGCAGGGTGACAGTATACAGCCTTGACATACTCCTTTTCCTATTTGGAACCAGTCTGTTGTTCCATGTCCGGTTCTAACTGTTGCTTCCTGACCTGGATATAGGTTTCTCAACAGGCAGGTCAGGTGGTCTGGTATTCCCATCTTTTCAGAATTTTCCACAGTTTATTGTGATCCACACAGTCAAAGGCTTTGGTGTAGTCAATAAAGCAGAAATAGATGTTTTTCTGGAACTCTCTTGTTCTTTCCATGATCCAGCAGATGTTGACAATTTGATCTCTGGTTCCTCTGCCTTTTCTAAAACCAGCTTGAACATCTGGAAGTTCTCAGTTCATGTTTTGCTGAGGCCTGGCTTGGAGAATTTTAAGCATTACTTTACTAGCGTGTGAGATGAGTGCAATTGTGCAGTAGTTTGAGCATTCTTTGGGATTGCCTTTCTTAGGGATTGGAATGATCTGACCTTTTCCAGTCCTGTGGCCACTGCTGAGTTTTCCAAATTTGCTGGCATATTGAGTGCAACACTTTCCCAGCATCATCTTTCAGGATTTGAAATGACTCAACTGGAATTCCATCACCTCCACTAGCTTTGTTCGTAGTGATGCTTTCTAAGGCCCACTTGACTTCACATTCCAGGATGTCTGCTTCTAGGTGAATGATCACACCATTGTGACATAGTTACTACTAATATAATCTTCCCACAGTAACTTTTAATAATATGTTAATATCTATAAGAGCAATTAGCTTAAACATTTTGAGTGAACTGAATCTCAGTAGGGCTTGGCCCTTATCATGAAATGTGAAGTCTTTTTTTTTTTTTCATTTATTTTTATTAGTTGGAGGCTAATTACTTTACAATATTGTAGTGGTTTTTGTCATACATTGACTTGAATTAGCCATGGATTTACATGTATTCCCCATCCCGATCCCCCCTCCCACCTCCCTCTCTACCCGATCCCTCTGGGTCTTCCCAGTGCACCAGGCCCAAGCGCTTGTCTCATGCATCCAACCTGGGCTGGTGATCTGTTTCACCCTAGATAATATACATGTTTCGATGCTGTTCTCTTGAAACATCCCACCCTCGCCTTCTCCTACAGAGTCCAAAAGTCTGTTCTGTACATCTGTGTCTCTTTTTCTGTTTTGCATATAGGGTTATCATTACCATCTTTCTAAATTCCATATATATGTGTTAGTATACTGTATTGGTCTTTATCTTTCTGGCTTACTTTACTCAGTATAAGGGGCTCTAGTTTCATCCATCTCATTAGAACTGATTCGAATGAATTCTTTTTAATGGCTGAGTAATATTCCATGGTGTATATGTACCACAGCTTCCTTATCCATTCGTCTGCTGATGGGCATCTAGGTTGCTTCCATGTCCTGGCTATTATAAACAGTGCTGCGATGAACATTGGGGTGCACGTGTCTCTTTCAGATCTGGTTTCTTCGGTGTGTATGCCCAGAAGTGGGATTGCTGGGTCATATGGCAGTTCTATTTCCAGTTTTTTAAGAAATCTCCACACTGTTTTCCATAGCGGCTGTACTAGTTTGCATTCCCACCAACAGTGTAAGAGGGTTCCCTTTTCTCCACACCCTCTCCAGCATTTATTGCTTGTAGACTTTTGGATAGCAGCCATCCTGACTGGCATGTAATGGTACCTCATTGTGGTTTTGATTTGCATTTCTCTGATAATGAGTGATGTTGAGCATCTTTTCATGTGTTTGTTAGCCATCTGTATGTCTTCTTTGGAGAAATGTCTGTTTAGTTCTTTGGCCCATTTTTTGATTGGGTCATTTATTTTTCTGGAATTGAGCTGCAGGAGTTGCTTGTATATTTTTGAGATTAATCCTTTGTCTGTTTCTTCATTTGCTATTATTTTCTCCCAATCTGAGGGCTGTCTTGTCACCTTACTTATAGTTTCCTTTGTAGTGCAAAAGCTTTTAAGTTTCATTAGGTCCCATTTGTTTAATTTTGCTTTTATTTCCAATATTCTGGGAGGTGGGTCATAGAGGATCTTGCTGTGATTTATGTCGGAGAGTGTTTTGCCTATGTTCTCCTCTAGGAGTTTTATAGTTTCTGGTCTTACATTTAGATCTTTAATTCATTTTGAGTTTATTTTTGTGTATGGTGTTAGAAAGTGTTCTAGTTTCATTCTTTTACAAGTGGTTGACCAGTTTTCCCAGCACCACTTGTTAAAGAGGTTGTCTTTTTTCCATTGTATATCCTTGCTTCCTTTGTCAAAGATAAGGTGTCCATAGGTTCGTGGATTTATCTCTGGGCTTTCTATTCTGTTCCACTGATCTATATTTCTGTCTTTGTGCCAGTACCATACTGTCTTGATGACTGTGGCTTTGTAGTATAGTCTGAAGTCAGGCAGGTTGATTCCTCCAGTTCCATTCTTCTTTCTCAAGATTACTTTAGCTATTCCAGGTTCTTTGTATTTCCATACAAATTGTGAAATTATTTGTTCTAGTTCTGTGAAAAATACCGTTGGTAGCTTGATAGGGATTGCATTGAATCTATAGATTGCTTTGGGTAGTATAGCCATTTTGACAGTATTGATTCTTCCAATCCATGAACACGGTATATTTCTCCATCTGTTTGTGTCCTCTTTGATTTCTTTCATCAGTGTTTTATAGTTTTCTATGTATAGGTCTTTTGTTTCTTTAGGAAGATATACTCCTAAGTATTTTATTCTTTTTGTTGCAATGGTGAATGGTATTGTTTCCTTAATTTCTCTTTCTGTTTTCTCATTGTTAGTGTATAGGAATGCAAGGGATTTCTGTGTGTTAATTTTATATCCTGCAACTTTACTATATTCATTGATTAGCTCTAGTAATTTTCTGGTAGAGTCTTTAGGGTTTTCTATGTAGAGGATCATGTCATCTGCAAACAGCAAGAGTTTCACTTCTTCTTTTCCTATCTGGATTCCTTTTATCTTTTTCTGCTCTGATTGCTGTGGCCAAAACTTCCAAAACTATGTTGAATAGTAGTGGTGAGAGTGGGCACCCTTGTCTTGTTCCTGATTTTAGGGGAAATGCTTTCAATTTTTCACCATTGAGGGTAATGCTTGCTGTGGGTTTGTCATATATAGCTTTTATTATGTTGAGGTATGTTCCTTCTATTCCTGCTTTCTGGAGAGTTTTAATCATAAATGGATGTTGAATTTTGTCAAAGGCTTTTTCTGCATCTATTGAGATAATCATATGGTTTTTATCTTTCAATTTGTTAATGTGGTGTATTACATTGATTGATTTGTGGATATTAAAGAATCCTTGCATTCCTGGGATAAAGCCCACTTGGTCATGGTGTATGATTTTTTAATATGTTGTTGGATTCTGTTTGCTAGAATTTTGTTAAGGATTTTTGCATCTATGTTCATCAGTGATATTGGCCTGTAGTTTTCTTTTTTTGTGGCATCTTTGTCTTGTTTTGGAATTAGGGTGATGGTGGCCTCATAGAATGAGTTTGGAAGTTTACCTTCATCTGCAATTTTCTGGAAGAGTTTGAGTAAGATAGGTGTTAGCTCTTCTCTAAATTTTTGGTAGACTTCAGCTGTGAAGCCATCTGGTCCTGGGCTTTTGTTTGTTGGCAGATTTCTGATTACAGTTTTGATTTCCTTGCTTGTGATGGCTCTGTTAAGATCTTCTATTTCTTCCTGGTTCAGTTTTGGAAAATTATACTTTTCTAAGAACTTGTCCATTTCTTCCAAGTTGTCCATTTTATTGGCATAGAGCTGCTGGTAGTAGTCTCTTATGATCCTTTGTCTTTCAGTGTTGTCTGTTGTGATCTCTCCATTTTCGTTTCTAATTTTGTTAATTTGGTTCTTCTCTCTTTGATTCTTAATGAGTCTTGCTAATGGTTTGCCAATTTTGTTTATTTTTAAAAAAAAACAGCTTTTAGCTTTGTTGATTTTTGCTATGGTCTCTTTAGTTTCTTTTGCATTTATTTCTGCCCTAATTTTTAAGATTTCTTTCTTTCTACTAACCGTAGGGTTTTTCATTTCTTCCTTCTCTAGTTGTTTTAGGTGTAGAGTTAGGTTATTTATTTGACTTTTTTCTTCTTTCCTGAGGTAGGCCTGTAATGCTATTAACCTTCCCCTTAACACTGCTTTTACAGTGTCCCATAGGTTTGTGTTGTTGTGTTTTCATTTTCATTCATTTCTATGCATATTTTCACTTCTTTTTTTATTTCTTCTATGATTTGTTGGTTATTCAGAAGCGTGTTATTTAGCCTCCATATGTTTGAATTTTTAATAGTTTTTTTCCTGTAATTGAGATCTAATTTTACTGCACTGTGGTCAGAAAAGATGACTGGAATGATTTCAATTTTTTTTTAATTTGCCAAGACTAGATTTATGGCCCAGGATGTGATTTATTCTGGAGAAGGTTCCGTGTGCACTTGAGAAAAAGGTGAAGTTGATTGTTTTGGGGTGAAATGTCCTAGATGTCAATTAGGTCTAGCTGGTCCATTGTGTCATTTAAAGTTTGTGTTTCCTTGTTAATTTTCTGTTTAGTTGATCTATCCATAGTTGTGAGTGGGGTATTAAAGTCTCTCACTATTATTGTGTTACTATTAATTTCCTCTTTCATACTCATTAGCATTTGCCTTACATATTGCAGTGCTCCTATGTTGGGTGCATATATATTTATAATTATTATATCTTCTTCTTGGACTGATCCTTTGATCATTATGTAGTGTCCTTCTTTGTCTCTTTTCACAGCCTTTATTTGAAAGTCTATTTTATCTGATATGAGTATTGAGACTCCTGCTTTCTTTTGGTCTCTGTTTGCGTGAAATATTTTTTTCCAGCCCTTCACTTTTAGTCTGTATGTATCCCTTGTTTTGAGGTGGGTCTCTTGTAGACAGCATATATAGGGGTATTGTTTTTGTATCCATTCAGCCAGTCTTTGTCTTTTGGTAGGGGCATTCAACCCATTTACATTTAAGGTAATTATTGATAGGTATGGTCCCGTTGCCATTTACTTTGTTGTTTTGGGTTCACATTTATACAACCTCTCTGTGTTTCCTGTCTAGAGAAGATCCTTTAGCATTTGTTGAAGAGCTGGTTTGGTGGTGCTGAATTCTCTCAGTTTTTGCTTGTCTGTAAAGCTTTTGAGTTCTCCTTCATATCTGAATGAGATCCTTGCTGGGTACAGTAATCTAGGTTGTAGGTTATTCTCTTTCATCACTTTCAGTATGTCCTGCCATTCCCTTCTGGCCTGGAGGGTTTCTATTGATAGATCAGCTGTTATCCTTATGGGAACCCCTTTGTGTGTTATTTGTTGTTTCTCCCTTGCTGCTTTTAATATTTGTTCTTTGTGTTTGATCTTTGTTAATCTGATTAATATGTGTCTTGGGGTGTTTTGCCTTGGGTTTATCCTATTTGGGACTCTCTGGGTTTCTTGGACTTGGGTGGCTATTTCCTTCCCCATTTTAGGGAAATTTTCAGCTATTATCTCCTCGAGTATCTTCTCATGGCCTTTCTTTTTGTCTTCTTCTTCTGGGACTCCTATGATTCTAATGTTGGGGTGTTTCACATTGTCCCAGAGGTCCCTAAGGTTGTCCTCATTTCTTTTGATTCTTTTTTCTTTTTTCCTCTCTGCTTCATTTATTTCCACCATTTTATCTTCTACCTCACTTATCCTATCTTCTGTCTCCTTTATTCTACTCTTGGTTCCCTCCAGAGTGTTTTTGATCTCATTTATTGCATTATTCACTTTTAATTGACTCTTTTTTATTTCTTCTAGGTCCTTCTTAAACATTTCTTGCATCTTCTCAATCTTTGTCTCCAGGCTATTTATCTTTAACTCCATTTTGTTTTCAAGATTTTGGATCATTTTTATTATCATTATTCTAAATTCTTTTTCAGGTAGATTCACTATCTCCTCCTCTTTTGCTTGACTTGGTGGGCATTTTTCATGTTCCTTTACCTATTGGGTATTTCTCTGCCTTTTCATCTTGTTTAGATTGCTGTGTCTGGAGTGGGCTTTCTGTATTCTGGAGGTCTGTGGTTCCTTTTTATTGTTGAGGTTTCTCCCAGTGGGTGGGGTTGGACGATTGGTTTGTCAAGGTTTCCCGGTTAGGGAAGCTTGAGTCAGTGTTCTGGTGCATGGAACTGGATTTCTTCTCTCTGGAGTGCAATGGAGTGTCCAGTTATGAGTTTTCAGATGGGTCTATGTGTTAGGTGTGACTTTGGGCAACCTGTATGTTGACACTCAGGTCTGTGTTCCTGCGTTGCTAAAGAATTTGTGTGGTATGTCTTGTTCTGGAGCTTATTGGCTCTTGGGTGGTGGTTGGTTTCAGTGTAGATATGGAGGCTTTTGGATGGTCTCTTATTACTTAATGTTCCGTTTAGTCAGGATTTTTCTGGTGTTCTCAGGATTTGGGCTTAAGTCTCCTGCCTCTGGATTTCAGTTTTATTTTTCCAGTAGTCTCAAGACTTCTTCAACTATACAGCACTGATAATAAAACTTCTAGGTTAATGGTGAAAAGATTCTCCACTGTGAGGGACAACCAGAGATGTTCATAGAGTTACATGAAAAAGAGGAGAGGGAGGAGGGAGATAGAGATGAGCAGGAGGAGAAAAAGGGGGACTCAAGAGGAGAGAGACAGATCTATGCAGTTATCTGTTCCCAAAGTGTTCTCCATAGCCCAGACACCCACAAAAATTCACAGAAGTGGATTGGGAAGAGAAGGGGAAAGGAGGAAATAGAGGTGTTCTGAGGTAGAAAACGGAGAGTTCAAAGTGAGAGAGAGTAATCAACACACTCCTGAATAAAAATGGGAACTGAATATTGGATTCTTAAATGTCCAAAATTTATATCAGATACTGAAAAACAAAGATTAAAAATCTAGCATAGAGGTTAGACTCTTTAAAATACAATATTTAAAAATAAAAACAAAAACAAAATTTAGAAATATATATGAAGTTTGGTTTAAAAATAGGGCTTCTCTCTCTCTCTTTTTTTTTTTTTTTGGCAAGGTTATAGTGAAATGAAAATGAAAATTAAGGAATAATAGGGGAATAATAGAGGACTTTAAAAGGAAATAAAAGAGAAAAACAAGAAAAAGAAAAAAAAAATTTTTCCCTAATTAAAAAAAAAATTGTAAAAATATATGAAAATGAAAGTTAAGGAGTAATGGGGGTGTAATAAGGAATTTTAAAAGAAAATAAAAGACAAAAGAAAAAAGAAAAAGAATTTTTCTTTTTAATTAAAAAAAAAAAAAGTAAAAATATATCTCGGAATTTCTCTGGAGCTCTTGTGGTCAGTGTGGGTTCAGTGCAGTTTCAGATAGCTCCTCGTTCCAGCTTACACTTTTCGATATCTACAGGCCCCTTCCGGTGTAGTCGGTGTTACCTATAGGGATTTTAATCTGTTGCACCCGTCCTTTCTGAAGCGGTTCCCTTTGTTGATTTGGCTTCTGTTTGCCGTCTCTTCAGTGCCTAATTTCCGCCCTGACACGGGCGGGCAGAGGTGATCTCTTATTTAGGTTCGCTAGTTCAGTCCTGCTACGGGGAGGGCGGGGCGCTGCAGACAGATATCACTGTGTGTGGGGAGCACTCACCGTGTTCCGGCCACATTGGGTTTGCCCCCACTCACGGGTGTCTGTGCTTTCCCCGTCTACACTGCTCAGGCTCCCGGCTGCTCTATATGGAGCGTGCCCTGCACTGCATGCAGTTACTGTCTTCGGGCATCCCACAAAGTGCGGTCGGCTGCACCTGCGTTTTGTGCCTTCCCTGGTCCGAGCAGCTCATGCAGCCAGGAGCTTGACGGGCGCACTCTCCCTGGTGCTGCACGCCCTCTCCCCTTCGCGGCCCCAGCCTCAGTTTCCGCTTGTGCGGGTCACTTGCGTGCGCCCTGTGTTTAGCCACGACCCTCCCAGAGGATGTCAACCATCCAGAATCTCAGGAAGTCTTTATATAGAAACTGGGAGCCTGTTTGCAGTTTGGTAGGGTGCAGTCTCTGGGGCCAAGTTTGCCCCTTTCCCCTCCCCCCTGCCTCCTACCTCCAGCGGGGATGGGCCGGTCCACCGCAGGCTAGCTCTTCTCTGGAGTTTCTCAGTCCCTTTGTTTTGCGAACGGCTGGCAGCGTATTCCGGTCGGTTACTTTTCTCTCTCTTTCTTGCTATCACACAGTTTAAAAAAACTCCCTCCGACTGCTCTCAGGGCCTTCGGGCAGGTCCTTACCCTAAGCAATGCTGCCCACGCTTCTCCTTTCTGTCCCCACTTGCTGGTGGCGGATGCGGGCGTCTGGGGCACTTTTCTGCTGGGAGTTGCTTTTAGGCATGTAATCTGTGGGTTTTATTTAATTTTTCCTCCCAGTTAAGTTGCCTTCTGAGATTGGAAAACTTCCCCCAGGCCCGCCAGTGCGAGGGTTTCCTGGTGTTTGGAAACTTCCTCTATTAAAATAGACTCCCTTCCCGGGACAGATCTCCGTCCCTAGCTCTTTTGTCTCTCTTTTTATCTTTTATATTTTGTCCTACCTCCTTTTGAAGACAATGGGCTGCTTTTCTGGGCTCCTGATGTCCTCTGCTAGCGATCAGAAGTTGTTTTGTGAAATTTGCTCAGCGTTCAATTGTTCTTTCAATGAATTTGTAGGGGAGAAAGTGGTCTCACCGTCCTATTCCTCCACCATCTTGGCTCCTCCTCCAAATGTGAAGTCTTATCTACTATTCTGGTATGGTCTTTATATATTTGTTTTGTAACGTGATTTATTTTATAGTATTTTCAAACATATAGCAAATTTACTCTTTATCTGTAAGTTCAGATTCCCCAGTTATCTTTGATTTACCACATATGCCAATTTAAATGAAATTCCCATTGTGTGTTTTAGGAAGGACACTGTCCCAGGGAATACCCACATATGGCTTTCGCCTTCTAATCCAGTGGTCCACCTTCCACTTTCACCACATGTCCAAATGTCTTTTTCCATTCTGATTCAGTTTTTTGGTTTTTTTTTTTTCTTTTTTTTTTTCTGGAAGTGTCCTGGAGACTTTCCTGCGTCTTCACAACAGTAATGGATTTAAAGCACAAAAGAGGAATATGGTCTGGGTAGATTTTTTTTATGGCTTCTTTCACTTAGGATTTTTCAGTGTTCACGCACATTGTAATATGTATCAGTACTTCATTCACATTCTCTATGGTGATTAAATCTACTGAACATAACCTTTACCATTTAAAGTATATAATTATATGACATTAATCATATTGTTGTAGAAATATCCTCACCATCCATCTCTCATACTTTTTCTTTTTTCTAAGTGAAACTGCATCCAATAAATACTAATTCTCTTCAACACTTGTCAACCATGTTCTACCTTCTGTCTCTGAAGTTCACTTCACTGGATACCTCATTGAAGTGGAAACATAATATTCATCCTTTTGGAACCAAGTTATTTCATCAGCATAATGCCTTTACGGCTCATGTATATCATTGCAAGTGCCTTAATTTCCTTAGTTTCTAGACTGAATAATATACCCTTGTACATATATCTCATTTTATCAGTTCATCTATCCATTGGCACTTGGGTGGCTTCCACCTTTTGCCCAGTCTGAGTAATGCTGAATAAAGGTGTACAAATATTTGTTGCACTCACTGATTTCAAATATTTGGGTATATGCTCTGAAGTGGAATTGATGGATCTTTCACTAATTTATGTTTAAATTTTGGTGAACTGCCATACTTTTTCCACAGCAGATGCACCATTTTACTCTATTTTCATTTATGGCAGAATAATATGGAAATTTATCGATCTACCCTCTTCTGCTTATCCATTCATTCACTGAAGGATATTCGAATTGTTTCTACTGTTGAGCCAATGTAAACAATGCTGCCATGAGTAAAGACAATGAGTATTAGTATTATTTTTGGTCTCTTACATTAAAAGATAATTAAGTCAACTTTATTCTAGTATCAGTTTGTTTTTACTTTGAAGAGAGAAACTATTTCTTCTAACTTGCTAGATTTTTTAATAACAAAATAATTTATATGCATCCCTCTATCAAAGAAGATATATTTATACATTCAATGACAATTTCTATTATAAATAATGTAATAAATATTCCCATGCATGTTTTGATATCCAATTATGAAAGTATTTCAGGGAAAGACAACTGGATTACTTAATAAACCATGAAGATGTTTCTGTTATTCTCATTTTTCAATTGAAGGAATCAAGATTGAGAGAAATTAATATCTTTCCCAAAGTCATTCATTAGAATGTGGCAGATGCACAACATAAAAAGACATATATTTGATTTAAAACCCAATTATAATCAGTTTGTAGTTCTACACAAACCTGATGCTACTTTTGTAAAGTCATCTCAACTTCTTTCCCTGTGCTCAACAGTGATTGCATATAATGATAATCATTATGTCTTCTGATGGTATTTAAAATGAAAATCTTTATAAGAGATCAACAATACAGCAAATCACTATTATAGTAAATCATGGAAATGAATTGCCAATCTCTGTTTCTCGCTAAATGCAGAACATTTTCCTCCCATAAAAATTGACTTTGCATAAATAGACCACAAGGATTAACTATTTTGACTTTTAACAAGTTATAATTTCTATGATCATAAATTTATTTGTAAAATGTGAGGGCCATCTCTGCCTTACAGTGGTAGTCATGGTAGCATACATTTATGTAGTGAGTGCATAGTTTGTACAAGGCGCAGTTCTAAGCATGATCCATTTTGTCTCAAAGCATTATATCTCCTAGACAAACTCACATATTTTCTTCTACATTTTTCCTTCCTTCCTCTTTTCTTCCTTTTTTTTTTTTTCTTTCTTTCTTGATAAAGAATATGAGAAAGTGAGGCATGGGAAAATTAAGAAATATATTGAAAGCCTCACACATAGAAAGTCATAGTGTAAGAATTTGAAGATTGACAACTTCCTTCAGTCTGTCCTTTAAACCACACAACAGAACACCTTACACTCTGGCTTATGTTATAGATAAAATTTAATGTCTCTGCAAATGTCTTTCAAACCGATATAAAAACAGAATGTTTCTCTAAGTTACTCTAAGGAATAAAATATTTTCTTTATATTTGTACCTGCTCCTTTACCAATTTTATCCTGATAGAGTTTTTAAAAACTTAAAAGTTTTAGGATAAAAGGACTTCAATAAAGCAGTTTTTAATATTTTAATACAGTTTAATGTATTTTGACAAAGAAGATTTCAATATAACTGTTCTGCAAAAAAATGTGCATTAGGAAATGAGAAATATTCATGAACTAAGAAGCCATTAATGAAATAAAAATATACTTAGAAGAGCATGATATCTTTTTATCGTGCTTATTTTTTAAGCATGGAATTGAGCAGACACTTGCATAGCACAGAAATCTTCGAAGCATGTAGTTTGAAAAAACATCAAACTGTATAAAAATATACATTGTCAGAATAAAACCTTGAAAATTTACTGTTCTAATCCTCACATATTATAGAATGTTTAAAATTATATACAAGCTATCAGATGATCCTTTGTAAAGATTTTACTCCAGAGCTGAAATTAAGCTCCTTTTAATTTTTTTTTACATATAATATAGCACATTTATAAGCTCCTGGCATGCTGAAATAGAAAATTCAGAATTAAAATGGAGTGTCTGTTATAATTACAATGACTGTGATAGTAGCTATGTTGCTTTCATTGTGATCATTACATTCATCTTTACTCCCTGAAAACATAAAAAGGTTGTTCTCTGTCATCTTGAATCTCAAAGAATGGCATGGTGAATTTGAGCCAAGCTGAGTACAATTCAAGGGCTGGGAAGTTAAGGTCAAGAAAATGTAGCTGTGCCATTGAGGTGCAAGTTATCCACAAAGCACAGAGCAGGGTTTGTTCAGACATGGCCAATCTATTGCCTTACCCTATTGACAAAGTATCTAAATACCACCGCAGGTGCAATTAATCCAAGCTCTTTCAGGTCTCATTGTATTCTACATGCCCAAAACTCCCTTCAAAAGAGAAAGGCAGTAACACATTTCTATGGAAAAAAACACTATAAAATAGCACTTATAAATATATTTTATTCATAAGTGGAAATTGCTATATGCTATATTGTTTTTCAGGCAGATATATTTTAAACTTTTTCCTACTCTAGTGGGGAATTTTCTGCTAAAGATAGATAAACTCTCAGAATATTTAACATAACTTCAATTTTCTATTTTATTTAAATAAAATTGGATTGAGCAAAAAAAATTCCAAGCAAACATAGATCACCACTTTGAAAATTTCACAAACTCCCCAAAACCTGGAATTTGCTTAAGCAACAAAACCAACAAAATGTCAGAAACTGCTGTTATTAAATATATTATGAACACAATTGGATTAAAAATTTCAGATAATTTAAAAGTATTTCTTTGTTGCTATTAGCCTTTAAGAAGAGTCAATATGATGACATTCATTTTCTTCCAGACACGTTGGCTGAGTTCATGCAAACACAAAGGTAATTATTTATTTGTTATTGTTCAGTTGCTAAGTCATGTCCCACTCTTTGTGACCCCATGAACTGCAGCATACTAGGCTTCCCTGTCCTTCACTATCTCCCAGAGTTTCCTGAGAACTCATGTCCATTGAGTCAGTGATGCCATCCAACCATCTCATCCTCTGTCGCCCCCTTCTCTTCTTGCCCTCAATCTTCCCTAGCATCTGGGTCTTTTCCATTGAGTCAGCTCTTTACATCAGGTGGCCAATGCTTTGGAGCTTCAGCTTCAGCATCAGTCCATCTAATGAATATTCAGGGTTGATTTCTTTTAGAATTGACTGATTTGATCTCCTTGCTGTCCAAGGGACTCTCAAGAGTTTTCTCTAGCACCATAGTTTAAAAAGGCTTGCCTGGTGGATCAGTTGGTAAAGAGTCTGCCTGCAATGCAGGAGACCCGGGTTTGACCCCTGGGTCAGAAAGATCCTCTTGAGAAGGATATGGCAGCCCACTCCAGGATTCTTGCCTGGAGAATTCCCTGGACAGAGGAGCCTGGTGGCCTGAGTCCATGGGGGTCACAAAGAGTAGGACACGGCCTAGTGACTAACTTTCACTTTCATAGTTTGAAAGCATCAATTCTTCAGCATTCAGCCTTCTTTATTCTCACATTTATACATAACTATTGGAAAAACCATGGCTTTGACTATGCAGACCTTTGTCATCATTTGTTCAATATAAATTTTTTTTAATTCTTCTGAAAATATAAGTTGTTAGCAGGTTGTATTACACTCATTAATTTATCTAACAAGCATTCAATAAACATATTTCTTTCTTTATGAACCCTTCTTTATGAACAGTAAATACCTTTTAGCAGAGTCAGACATGATTGAATTGAATTAGCATGCACAAATGTGTGACTTCCTAAAGCTTATTTTTTTATTATGTCAACTCACCAGAGGTGGAAACATCCTATAATATAAATGCAGATGGTGATAATGGTTCTAGAGAGAAATACTACATGGTGTTAAATGTAGGGACACTAATCTTGATAGAGTGGGCCAGAAAGCCTTCTCTGAAAGAGTAACACTTAAACAGAATCCGAAAAAAAGAAAGAAGTCTGGGAGAATAGAAAGAAGAAACAGCAAGAGTGAGTTTATCCTTTGCAAGGAGTTGAAAGAAACACTGTGCTTCTGGAGACAGATTAAGGAAAGAAGAGAAGGGTGGAAATAAGATCAGATATAGGGGCAGAGACCCAAAGAGGTCTTTCATGCTCTTCCAGGGCAGCTGGATTTTATTCTAAGGGTATGGAAAACTAGTGGAGGATTTCAAACCATGTTGGGTATAATATGATTTAAGTTTTAAGAAGAAAGATTCAAGATTAGGGTAGAACTGACTTTGAGGAATTAAAATGTGTAGCAGATAGATCAGTAAAAAAAAAAAAAAAAGAAAGAAAGAAAAGAAAAAAAAACTATTGCAGTATTCTAGTCCAAATATGGTTAGAAATGTTTAAATTTTGTATATATTGCAGAAGAAAAGTCAATAGGAATTATTAATTTAGCCTACATGGGAAGTATTTAACAGAAGATTTTTTTATTATTATTATTACTTACTAATTTGTTTTGAATCAGTGAGTATACTAATTTGTGTTTTCCATGAATATTATAAATTATGTAATTTGTAAGAAAAAAAGACCTCATGTTTATTAAAATTTATGTATAGTATGTAGTATATTGCCTGTTTAAGTGTGCTAAGGAAACAACAGTCTTATTTCCAACTTTATTTCTTTAATACAAGCTAATACTAGCATTACCTTCCTCTTGAGAAACCTGTATGCAGGTCAGGAAGCAACAGTTAGAACTGGACATGGAACAACCGACTGGTTCCAAATAGGAAAAGGAGTATGTCAAAGCTGCGTATTGTCACCCTGCTTATTTAACTTATATGCAGTGTACATCATGAGAAACACTGGGCTGGAAGAAGCACAAGTTGGAATCAAGATTACTGGGAGAAATATCAATAACCTCAGATATGCAGATGACACAACCCTTATGGCAGAAAGTGAAGGAGAACAAAAGAGCCTCTTGATGAAAGTGAAAGAGGAGAGTGAAAAAGTTGACTTAAAGCTCAATATTCAGAAAACTAAGATCGTGGCATCCAGTTCCATCACTTCATGGCAAATAGATGGGGAAGAGTGGCTGACTTTATTTTTGGGGGCTCTAAAATCACTGCAGATGATGATTGCAGTGATGAAATTAAAAGATGCTTACTCTTTGGAAGGAAAGTTATGACAAACCTAGACAGCATAGTTAAAAGCAGAGACATTACTTTGCTAACAAAGGTCTGCCTAGTCATGGCTGTGGTTTTTCCAGTGGTCATGTATGTATGTGAGAGTTAGACTATAAAGAAAGCTGAGTGCTGAAGAATTGATACTTTTGAAATATAGTGTTGGAAAAGACTGTTGAGAGTCCCTTGGACTGCAAGGAGATCCAACCAGTCCATCCTAAAGGAAATCAGCCCTGGGTGTTCATTGGAAGGACTGATGCTGAAGCTGAAACTCATAAATTTTGGCCACCTGATATGGAGTTGACTCATATGAAAAGACCCTGATGCTGGGAAAGATTGAGGGCAGGAGAAGGGGACGACAGAGGATGAGAAGGTTGGATGGCATCACCGACTCAATGGACATGGGTTTGGGTGAACTCCAGCAGTTGGTGATGGACAGGGAGGCCTGGCATGCTGCAGTTCATGGGGTCACAAAGAGTCAGACACAACTGAGTGACTGAACTGAACTGCCAATATTTAATGAAGGATAGAAAATTGAAAATATGCACGTTGGGGTTGACCAAAAAGTTCAGTTGTGTTTTTCTGAAGATGATTATGGAAAAACTTGAACCAACTTTTTGGATAATTGCCCTGCCATTCATTTTCAAGACAAAAGTATTTCCTTCAAAACATTTGAAATAGACAATACTTTGTCTTCTATATAGAATCATTAGTGAAATGGTTTATATGGCAATTGTCAGTAACTATTATATCTATTGTATGTAATAATATGTAATCAAGAAGATAAATATAAAAACACAAAAATTATATTCTATTATATTTTAAATATTGATAGTCATAAAATTTTGCATAATTTTTCTGTACTTTTAATATTTTTATTTTACCAACCAACATTTATATTTGAATAGTGAGTGTTTCCTGGTATCTATTAGTATTTTGACTTTTTCAAAAAAATTTAATTTTTTAAAAATTTATTTATTTTTTATTGAAGGATAATTTCTTTACAGAATTTTGTTGTTTACTATCAAACCTCTACATGAATCAGCCACAGGTGTACATATATCCCCTCCCTTTTGAACCTCCCTCCCTTCTCCCTCCCCACCCCATCCCTCTAGGTGGATCAGAGCCCCTGTTTGAGTTTCCTGAGCCACACAGCAAATTCCCATTGGCTGTCTATTTTACATGTGGTGATGTAAGTTTCCATGTTACTCTTTCCACACATCTCACCCTCTCCTCCTTTTCCCCCATATCCACAAGTCTATTCCCTGTGTCTGTTTCTCCATTGCTGTCCCATAAGTAAATTCTTCAGTAATGTTTTTCTAGATTCCATATATATGCATTAGAATACAGTATTTCTCTTTCTGACTTACTTCACTCTGTATAATAGGTTCTATGTTCATCCACCTCATTAGAACTGACTCAAAGGCATTCCTTTTTATGGCTAAGTAATATTCCATTGTGTATATGTACCACTATTTATTTACCCATTCATCTGTTGGTGGATATCTAGGTTGCTTCCATGTTCTAGCTATTGTAAATAGTGCTGCAATGAACAATGGGATACATGTTTCTTTTTCAATTTTGGTTTCCTTAGGGTATATGCCTAGGAGTGGGATTGCTGGGTCATATGGTAGATTTATTCCTAGTTTTTTAAGGAATCTCCATACCATCTTTCATAGTGGCTGTATCAATTTACATTCCCACCAACAGTGCAAGAGCATTCCCTTTTCTCCACACCCTCTTCAGCATTTATTGTTTGTACTTTTTAGTAATGGCCATTCTGACTGGTGTGAGGTGATATCTCACTGTGGTTTTGATTTGCATTTCTCTAATAATGAGCGATGTTGAGCACCTTGTATGTGTTTGTTGGCCATCTGTATGTCTTCTTAGAAGAAATGTCTGTTTAGACCTTTTTCTCCCCCCACTTTTGGCTTGGGTTGCTTCTTTTTCTGGTATTGAATTGTATGAGCTGCTTGTATATTTTGGAAATTAATCCTTTGTCAGTTGTTTCATTTGCTATTATTTTCTCCCATTCTGAGGGTTGCCTTTTCACCTTGCTTAGTGTTTCCTTGCTGTGCTAAAGCTTTTTAAGATTAATCAGGTCCCACTTGTTTACTTTTGTTCTTATTTATATTACTTTAAGAGGTGGGTCATAGAGGATCTTGTTTTGATTTGTGTCATCAAGTGTTCTGCCGATGTTTGCCTCTCAGAGTTTTATAGTTTCTCATCTTACATTTAGGTCTCTAATACATTTATTATTTTGATATTATGTCAAAAATAATAAACATTTTGAGTTTATCTTTGTGTATGGTGTTAGGAAGTTTTCTAATTTCATTCTTTTACATGTAGCTGTCCAGTTTTCCCAGCACCATTTATTGTAGAGGCTGTCTTTGCCCCATTGTATGTTCTTGCCTCCTTTGTCAAAAATAAGGTACTCATGGGTGCATGGGTTTATTTCTGGGCTTTCTATCTTATTCCATTGGTCTATATTTCTGTCTTTCTGCCAGTACCATACAGTCTTGATGACTGTAGGTTTGTAGTATGATCTGAAGTCAGGAAGACTGTTTCCTCCAGCTCCATTCTTCTTTCCCAAGACTTCTTTGGCTATTCCGGGTCTTTTGTGTTTCCATATGAATTGTGAAATTTTTTGTTCTAGCTCTATGAAAAATGTCATTGGCTATTTGATAGGGATCACATTGAACCTGTAGATTCCATTTGGCAGTATAGTCATTTTCACAATATCGATTCTTCCTACCCAGGAACATAGACTATCTCTCCATCTGTTTATGTCGCCTTTGATTTCTTTCACTAGTGTTTTATAATTTTCTGTGTATAGTTCTTTTGTCTCCCTAGATAAGTTTATTCCTAGATATTTAATTCTTTTTGTTGCAAATGTGAATTGGATTTGTCCCTTAATTACTGTTTCTGATTTTTCATTGTATAGAAATGCAAGTGATTTCTGTATATTGATTTTGTATCCTGCAACTTTGCTAAACTCATTGATTAGCTCTAGTAATTTCTGATACTATCTTTAGGGTTTCTATGTATAGTATTGTATAGTATAGTGTCATCTGCAAACAGTGAGAGCTTTACTACTTCTTTTCCAATCTGGATTCCATTTATTTCTTTTTCTTCTCTGATTGCTGCACCTAGGACTTCCCAAACTATGTTGAATAATAGTGGTGAAAGTGGACACCTTTGTTTTCTTCCTAATCTTAGTGGGAATGTTTTCAGTTTTTCACTGTTGAGAATAATGTTTGCTGTAGGCTTATCATATATGGCCTTTACCATGTTGCAGTAGGTTCCTTCTATGCACATTTTTTGAAGAGCTTTAATCATAAATGGGTGTTGAATTTTGTCAAAGGCTTTTTCTGCATCTATTGAGATGGTCATACAGTTTTTATCTTTCAATTTGTTAGTATGGTGTATCACATTGATTGATTTGTGTATATTGAAGACTCCTTGCATCCCTGGAATAAAACCAAATTAATCATGGTGTATGAGATTTTTGAGGTGTTACTGAATTCTTGTTGCTAAAATTTTGTTGAGGATTTTTGCATCTATGTTCATAATTGATATTGGCTCATGGTTTTCTTTTTTTGTTGTCTTTGGTTTTGGGATCAGGGTGATGGTGGTCTCATAGAATGAGTTTGGAAGTGTTCTTTCCTCTGAAATTTTTTAAAAGAGTTTTAGAAGTATAGGCATTAGCTCTTCTCTAAATGTTTGATGAAATTCTCCTGTGAAGCCATTTGGTCCTGGGCTTTTGTTTTTTGGGAGATTTTTTTATCACAGCTTCAATTTCAGTGCTTGTAACTGGGTTGCTCATAATTTCTATCTCTTCCTGGTTCTGTCTAGCAATATTGAACTTTTCTAAGAATCTGTTTGTTTCTTCCAGGTTAGCCATTTTATTGCCATATAGTTTTTCATAATAGTCTCTTATAATCCTTCATATTTCTGCACTGTCTGTTGTAACCTCTCCTTTTTCATTTCTAATTCCATTTATTTGGTCCTCTCTCTTTCTTTTTTTTTTTTTTTTGATGAGTCTGGCCAAAGTTTGTCAATTTTGTTTATCTTCTAAAAGAACCAGCTTTTGCTTTTATTCAGTTCAGTTCAGTTGCTCAGTCATGTCCGACTCTTTGCAACCCCATGAACCACAGCACGCCAGGTCTCCCTGTCCATCACCAACTCCCAGAGTTCACACAAACCCATGTCCATCGAGTCGGTCATGCCATCCAATCATACCATCCTCTGTCATCCCCTTCTCCTGCCCTCAATCTTTCCCAGCATCAGTGTCTTTTCAAATCAGTCAGCTCTTCACATCAGGTGGCCAAAGTATTGGAGTTTCAGCTTCAACATCAGTCATTCAAATGAACAACCAGGACTGATATCCTTTAGGATGGACTGGTTGGATCTCCTTGCAGTCCAAGGGACTCTCAAGAGTCTTCTCCAACACCACAGTTCAAAAACATCAAATCTTCGGCGCTCAGCTTTCTTTATAGTCCAACTGTCACATCCATGCATGACTACTGCAAAAACCATAGCTTTGACTAGATTGAACTTTATCAGCAAAGTTATGTCTCTGCTTTTTAACAGGCTGTCTACGTTGGTCATAACTTTCCTTCCAAGGAGTAAGTATCTTTTAATTTCATGGCTGCAATCACCATTTGCAGTGATTTTGGAGCCCAAAAAATAAAGTCTGACACTGTTTCCACTGTCTTCTCATCTATTACCCATGAAGTGTTAGACCAGATGCCATGACCTTAGTTTTCTGAATGTTAAGATTTAAGCCAACTTTTTCACTCTCCTCTTTCACTTTCATCAAGAGGCTCTTTAGTTCTTCTTCATTTTCTGCCATAAGGGTGGTGTCGTCTGCATATCTGAGGTTACTGATATTTCACCTGGCAATCTTGATTCCAGCTTGTGCTTCATCCAGCCCAGCATTTCTCATGATGTACTCTGCATATAAGTTCAATAAGCAGGGTGACAATATACAGCCTTGACGTACTCCTTTTCCTATTTAGAACCAGTCAGTTGTTCCATGTCCAGTTCTAGCTGTTGCTTCCTGACCTGCATATAGGTTTCACAAAAGGCAGGTCAGGTTGTCTGGCATTCCCATCTCTTTCAGAATTTTCCACAGTTTATTGTGATCCACACAGTCAAAGGCTTTGGGATAGTCAATAAAGCAGAAATAGATGCTTTTCTGTAACTCTTGCTTTTTCAATGATCCAGCTGGTGTTGACAATTTGATCTCTGGTTCCTCTGCCTTTCCTAAAACCAGCTTAAACATCTGGAAGTTCACGGTTCACATATTGCTGAAGCCTGGCTTGGAGAATTTTGAGCATTACTTTACTAGCATGTGAGATGTGTGCAATTGTGTGGTACTTTGAGCATTCTTGGCATTACCTTTCTTTGAGATTGAAATGGAAACTGACCTTTTCCAGTCCTTTGGCCACTGCTGAGTTTTCCAACTTTGCTGGCATATTGAGTGCAGCACTTTCACAGCATCATCTTTCTGGATTTGAAATAGTTAAACTGGAATTCCATCACCTCCACTAGCTTTGTTTGTAGTGATGTTTCCTAAGGCCCACTTGACTTCACATTCCAGGATGTCGGGCTCTAGGTGAGTGATCACACCACTGTGATTATCTGGGTCATGAAGATCTTTTTTGTACAGTTCTTCTGTGTATTCTTGCCACCTCTTCTTAATATTTTCTGCTTCTTTTAGTTCCCTACTATTTCTGTCCTTTATTGAGCCCATCTTTGCATGAAATATTCCCTTTCAATTGTTTCTTTCAATTCTGTTTCTTTTATCTCTGCTTGGATTTTTATTATTTCTTTCCTTCTACTAATTTTGGGTTTTTTAACTCTTCTTTTTCCAGTTGTTTTAGGTGTGAAGTTAGGTTGTCTATTCAATATTTTTCTTGTTTCTTGATGTAGGATTTTATTGCTCTAAACTTCCCTCTTAGAACTGCTTTTGCTGCATCCCATAGGTTTTGGGTTGTTGTGTTTTCATTGTCATTTTTTTCTAGAATTTTTTTTTTATTTCCCTTTTGATTTCTTCAGTAACCTGTTGGTTACTTAGAAATGTATTTTTTAATCTCCATGTGTTTGTGTTTCTTACAGTTTTTTTCTTATAATTGAAATCTAGTCTCATAGTGTTGTGGTTGGAGAAGTGTTATGCCCGATGTTCGAATCCCCGAGCGGGAAGAGAGAAGGCCTCCAAGACAATGCAACTCGCAGGAAGGGAAATTTATTACTGACTCGAGCCAGGACTCTCCGCCTGCAACCAACGCAGTGGTGCGAGTCAGGGAGCCCCGAGCCCAAGCTGTTACACAAATTTATAGGGTGAGAAGCGGATTGCTTACACGTTTGCAAAGCAATTTCATTGGTCAATACTTTCATGTGCGCAGGACTTTCCTGGGGGTTTCCGCCCCGTTCCTAATTTCCTAATTGGCAACCAGCTGTCAGTATTAAGTGAAAGCTAATTGGTCCTAATTGGCTAATTGGTTGTATCCAGGTGGCCTGATAATCTTACCAAGTAGGAAGGCCTACTCCTAATCTAAGCTGCGTTACTTCTGCTCGCCTCACAAGAAGATGTTTGACATGATCTCAATTTTCTTAAATTACTGAGGTTTGATTTGTGACCATGATGTGCTCTATCCTGGAGATGTCCCATATGCACTTGGGAAGAAGGTGTATTCTTCTGCATTTGGATGGAATGACCTAAAGATATCAATGAGATCCATCTCATCTAATGTATCAATCATTTAAGACTTCTGTTTCCTTATTAATTTTCTGTTCTGATGATTTGTCCATTGGTGTGAGTGGGCTGTTAAAGTCTAAAGTCTCCTACAATTATTGTGTCAATTTCTCCTTTTATGTCTGTTAGTGCTTTTCTTACCTATTGAGGTGCTGCTATGTTGGGTGAATAAATATTTACACTTGTTATGTCTTCCTCTTGGATTAATCCATTGATCATTGTGTAGTGTCCTTCCTTATCTCTTGTAATCATCTTTATTTTAAGGCCTGTTTTGTCTGATATAAGGATTGCTAGTCCAGCTTTCTTTTGCTTGCTCCATCCTCTGTTTCAGTCTACATGTGCCTTTAGGTCCGAAGTGGGTTTCTTGTAGACAGCACATATATTTATATATGGGTCTTGTTTTTGTATCCATATAGCCAGTCTGTGTCTTTTGGCCGGAGCATTTGATCCATTTACATTTAAAATAATTATTGATATATATGTTCCTATTGCTATTTTCTAAATTGTTTGGGTTGATTTTGTAGATCTTTTCCTTCTTTCATATTTCTTGACTAGAAAAGTCCCTTTAGCATTTGTTGTAAAGCTGGTTTGGTGGTACTGAATTCTCTTAACTTTTGCTTGTTTGAAAAGCTTTTTGTTTCTCCATTAATTTTGAATGGGATCCTTGCTGGTTACAATAATTTTGGTTGTAGATTTTTCCCTTTCAGTACTTTAAATATATTCTGACATTTCCTTCTAGCCTGCAGAGTTTCTGCTGAAAGATGATCTGTTAAACGTATTGGACTTCCCTTCTATTTTGCTTGTTGCTTTTCCCTTGCTGTTTTAAATATTCCTTCTTTGTGTTTAGTCTTGGTTAGATTAGTATGTGTCTTGGCATGTTTCTCCTTGGGTTTATCCTGTATGGGACTCTTTGCCTTCTTGGACTTGACTATTTCCTTTTCCATGTTGGGGAAATTTTCAACCATAATCTCTTCAAAAATCTTCTCATACCCTTCCTTTTCCTCTTCTTCTTCTAAGACCCCTATAATTTGAATATTGCTGCATTCGATATTATCTCTGGTGGCTCTGAGACCATCCTCAGTTCTTTTCATTCTTTTGACTTTATTCTGCTCTTCAGAAGCTATTCCCACCATTTTATCTTCCAACTCACTGATTTGCTCTTCTGCTTCAGATATTCTGCTGTTGATTCCTTCCAGAGTATTTATAATTTCAGTAATTGTGTCGTTTGTCTCTGTATGTTTATTCTTTAATTCTTCTAGGTCTTTGTTAATTGATTCTTGCATTTTCTCCATTCTGTTTTCCAGGTTTGTGACCATCTTTACTGTCATTATTCTGAATTCTTTCTCAGGTAGTTTGCATAGTTCCTCTTCTTTTATTTGGACTTTTGTGTTTCTAGTTTGTTCCTTCATTTGTGTAGTATTTCTCTGCCTTTTTATGATTTTTTTAAAGAAACAATTTTATTTTATTTATTTATTATTTAACATAAATAAATGTTTGAGGTATCCTTTCCCCAGGCTTTAAGGTTGAATTCTTTCTTCCTTTGGGTTTCTGCCCTCCTAAGGTTGGTCCAGTGGCAAGTATAAGCTTCCTACAGGGTGCGATTTGTGCTGAGTTTTTGTTTGTTTCTTTTTCCTTTGATGAGCAAAGCTGAGTGAGGTAGTAATCCCATCTGCTGATGTTTGGGTTTGTATTTTTGTTTTGTTTGTTGTTTAGATGTTCCTGCACAGGGTGCTACTGGTGATTGGGTGATGCTGGGTCTTGTATTCAAGTGGTTTCCTTTGTGTGACTTCGTCACCATTTGATACTCCCTAGGATAAGAAGCAGTGGCTGTGCTTTGCTGGAGCAGCTGTGAAGAGATAGCCCACGTCAGAGGTAAGAGAAACCCAAGTAAGATGCTAGGTGTTGCGAGAGGGCGTCAGAGGGCAGACACACTAAAACCATAATCACAGAAAACTAGCCCATCTGATCACAGGACCACAGTCATGTCTAACTCAATGAAACTAAGCCATGCCGTGTGGGGCCACCCAAGACGGTTGGGTCATGGAGAAGAGGTCTGACAGAATGTGGTCCACTGGAGAAGGGAATGGCAAACCACTTCAGTATTCCTGCCTTGAGAACCCCATGAACAGTATGAGAAGGCAAAATGATAGGATACTGAAAGAGGAACTCCCCAGGTCAGTAGGTGCCCACTATGCTACTGGAGATCAGTGGAGAAATAACTCCAGAAAGAATGAAGGGATGGAGCCAGAGCAAAAACAATACCCTGTTATGGATGTGATTGGTGATAGAAGCAAGGTCCGATGCTGTAAAGAGCAATATTGCATAGGAACCTGGAATGTTGGGTCCTTGAATCAAGGCAAATTGGAACTGGTCAAATAGGAGATGGCAAGAGTGAATGTCGACATTCTAGGAATCAGTGAACTAAAATGGACTGGAATGGGTGAATTTAATTCAGATGACCATTATATCTACTACTGTGGGCAGGAATCCCTTAGAAGAAATGCAGTAGCTATCATGGTCAACAACAGTCCAAAATGCAGTACTTGGATGCAATCTCAAAAATGACAGAATGGTCTCTGTCCGTTTCCAAGGCAAATCATTAAATATCACGGAATCCAAGCCTATGCCCCAACCAGTAACGCTAAAGAAGCTGAAGTTGAACGGTTCTATGAAGACCTACAAGAACTTTTAGAACTAACACCCAAAAAAGATGTCCTTTTCATTATAGGGGACGGGATTGCAAAAGTAGGAAGTCAAGGAACACCTGGAGTAACAGGCAAATTTGGCCTTGGAGTGCAGAATGAAGCAGGGCAAAGGCTAATAGAGTTTTGCTAAGAGAACGCACTAGTCATAGCAAACACCCTCTTCCAACAACACAAGAGAAGACTCTACACGTGGACATCACCAGATGGTTGACACTGAAATCAGATTGATTATATTCTTTGCAGCCAAAGACGGAGAAGCTCTATACAGTCAGCAAAAACAAGACTGGGAGCTGACTGTGGCTCAGATCATGAACTCCTTATTGCCAAATACAGACTTAAACTGAAGAAAGTAGGGAAAACCACTAGACCATTCAGGTATGACCTAAATCAAATCCCTTATGACTATACAGTGGAAGTGAGAAATAGATTTAAGGGACTAGATCTGATAGACAGAGAGCCTGATTAACTATGAACAGAGGTTCATGACATTGTACAGGAGACAGGGATCAAGACCATCCCCATGGAAAAGAAATGCAAAAAGACAAAATGGTTGGCTAAGGAGGCCTTATAAATAGCTGTGAAAAGAAGAGAAGCTAAAAGCAAAGGAGAAAAGGAAAGATATTCCCATTTGAATGCAGAGTTCTAAAGAATAGCAAGGAGAGATAAGAAAGCTTTCCTCAGCAATCAATGCAAAGAAATAGAGGAAAACAACAGAATGGGAAAGACTGGAGATCTCTTCAAGAAAATTAGAGATACCAAGGGAACATTCCATGCAAAGATGGGTTCGATAAAGGACAGAAATGGTAGGGAACTAACAGAAGCAGAAGATATTAAGAAGAGGTGGCAAGAATACACAGAAGAACTGTACAAAAAAGATCTTCATGACCCAGATAATCACAATGGTGTCATCACTCACCTAGAGCTAGACACCCTGGAATGTGAAGTCAAGTGGGCCTTAGAAAGCATCACTACGAACAAAGCTAGTGGATGTGATGGAATTCCAGTTGAGCTATTTCAAATCCTGAAAGCTGATGCTGTGAGAGTGCTGCACTCAATATGCCAGCAAATTTAGAAAACTCAGCAGTGACCACAGGACTGGAAAAGGTCAGTTTTCCTTCCAATTCCTAAGAAAGGCAATCCCAAAGAATGCTCAAACTACTGCACAATTGCACTCATCTCACATGCTAGTAAAGTAATGCTTAAAATTCTCCAAGCCAGGCTTCAGCAATACATGAACCGTGAACTTCCAAATGTTCAAGGTGGTTTTAGGAAAGGCAGAGGCACCAGAGATCAAATTGCCAATATCCACTGGATCATCGGAAAAGCTAGAGAGTTCCAGAAAAACATCCATTTATGCTTTATTGGCTATGCCAAAGCCTTCGATTGTGTGGATCACAATAAACTGTGGAAAATTCTGAAAGAGATGGGAATACCAGACCACCTGACCTGCCTCTTGAGAAACCTGTATGCATGTCAGGAAGCAACAGTTACAACTGGACATGGAACAACAGATTGGTTCCAAATAGGAAAAAGAGTATGTCAAGGCTGTATATTGTCACCCAGCTTATTGAACTTATATGCAGAGTACATCATGAGAAACGCTGGGCTGGAAGAAGCACAATCTGGAATCGAGATTGCTTGGAGAAATATCAATAACCTCAGATATGCAGATGACACCGCCCTTATGGCTGACAGTGAAGAGGAACTAAAAGCCTGTTGATGAAAGTGAAAGAAGAGAGTGAAAAGTTTGGCTTAAAGCTCAACATTCAGAAAACTAAGATCATGGCATCTGGTCCCATCACCTCATGGGAAATAGATGGGGACACAGTGGAAACGGTGTCAAACTTTATTTTTTTATTTTTGGGGGCTCCAAAATCACTGCAGATGGTGACTGCAGCCATGAAATTAAAAGATGCTTATTCCTTGGAGGGAAAGTTATGACTAACCTAGATAGCATATGAAAATGCAGAGACATTACTTTGCCAACAAAGGTCCGTCTTTTGAACTGTGGTGTTGGAGAAGACTCTTGAGAGTCCCTTGGACTGCAAGGAGATCCAACCAGTCCATCCTAAAGGAGATCAGTCCTGGTTGTTCATTGGAAGGACTAATGCTTAAGCTGAAACTCCAGTACCTTGGCCACCTCATGCGAAGAGCTGACCCATTGGACAAGACCCTGATGCTGGGAGGGATTCGGGGCAGGAGGAGAATGGGGTGACAGAGTATGAGATTTCTAGATGGCATCACCCACTCGATGGGCATGAGTTTGAGTAAACTCCGGGAATTGGTGATGGACAGGGAAGCCTGGCATGCTGCGACTCATGGGGTCGCACAGAGTCGGACATGACTGAGCGACTGAAGTGAACTTAACTGAACTGAGGGTTAGTTCTCTGGTAGTTTAGGGTCTTGGAGTCAGTGCTCCCACTCCAAAGGTTCAGGGCTTGATCTCTGAATGAAGATTCCACAAGTGGTTTGTTATGGTATTAAGTGGGATTAAAACGAGTATCGAAAAATGAGAAACAAAAGACAAACCCCAGAAAAATGGCAGTTACAAAATCAGGCAAATAATAATTAAAATAATGGAATATACACATATACATATACACCCATAATCAAAATCCAAACAGCCCAACAAAATTAAAGTATAGTAGATTAACCTGGCACACAAAGGAAACCAAAAATTGCATCTACCAGTTAAGAACAAAACTAACTAAGGCACCAACTGGAAAACAAAACTAAAGCAACATGCCAGTTGGGGAATAAAGCAATGAAAAGAAAACTAACAAATATGTTGAAAGAAAAGGAAAGAAAGTATGAATAGATATGCAAAATTAAATAGAGGTAGATGAAGATTTATATACATTAAAGGTTAACTGCAAGGGGAAAAGAACAGTAGGAAAAGCAAACAAAGGAATAAATGTAGAAAAAATAATAATAGGTTAAAAAATTTTAAGAAGAGAAAAGAAAAAAAAAGTTTCTACACTGCACAGAACTGAGATAGCCCAACATAGAGGCATAGGTTTATAATAAAAATAAAATTGTAACTGGATATACACATATACATGTACACCCATAAGAAAAATCAAAACAGTCCAACAAAAATATAGTACAATAGATCGACCTGGCTAACAAAGGAAACCAAAAATTATATCTACCATTTGAGAACAAAAACTAACTAAAGAACAAACTGGAAAACAAAATTAAAGCAAAGTGCCAATTGGGTAATAAAGGAATGAAAATAAAACTAACAAATATGTTGAGAGGAAAGGAAAGAAAGAGAAGAAAGAAAGAATAGATATGCAAAGTTAAATAGAGGTAGATAAAGAAGATTTATATATATGAAAGATTATCTGCAAGGGGAAAAGAATAGTAGGAAAAGCAAACAAAGTAGTAAATGTAGAAAAATGATAATATGTTTAAAAATTTTAAAATTAAAATTAAAAAAAGGAGGAGGGAAAAAAAGAAAGAATAACTCCACAGAACTGCAAAAGCCCAATGTAGAGACAGAGGTTTATGACAATAAAAAATGTGACTGAGGATAAAAAGAATAAAAGCTCAAAAGCTTAATTAAATTTCATAGTACCAATAAGATCAACAACTACAACATAGTGGTGGGAAAGGGAAAAAGAAAAAAGAAAACAAAATCAAAAAGAATCTACAGAACAAGTAAAAACATAAGAATAATAGATGTTTTTCTTGAGTCACTGCTGTCAGAGTCCTTTCCCTCGCTGGGAGTCACTGTCCACCTCACCTCCCTAGGACGCCCTCCAACACTGTGCTGGTCTCTGGACTGCTGTGGGGGCAGCTCAGACTCTAATCTGGTCCTACTCCTGTGTGTTCTTCCTTCCAGTGTCCTCAGCTATCAGAACTAGTACATTTTCTTTTGTGGGAGCTCTCAAGGTCCTTTTATATATCCCATAAGGACAGAGTCTGCCTAGTTTATTGTGTGGATTTAATCTGCATCTTGCGCAGCTGGTGGGAAGGGTTTGGGTCATCTTCCTTAGCCACACATCCCCTGGGTTTCAACTGTGGCTTTATTTCTACCTCTGCATGTGGGTTGTCCACTGGGGTTTGTTCCTGAGGCTGCCTTGGAGGACTTGGGTTTGCCCCTGTGAGGACCAGGTGTGGAGGTGATGCAGCTGCTTGGGTCACAGGGATTCTGGCAGCAGCAGGTACTCAGAGGAGTTGGCCGCTGTTGGCCCTTTAATGGACCGGAACCTGGTGGTTCTGAGAGTAAGAGAGAGAAAGAGGCTGCCATCCCCTGGTTTACGCAGAAAGCCAATAGAGCCCTGTTCTTAGGGCTCGCGCCGCTGCACGTAGGCACTGGGCACCCTCTCAAGTGGGTGAAGGCACAGTGCACCTTCTCGAGAGGCTCTTAGAAGCCTGGGCAAGAAAGTGAGCTCAGCGGGCCTCCACGCTCCAAGGAATTAGCCAGAAATAGGGAAAGAGAGAGAGAAGAAAGAAAGACACAGGGACCAAAGTTCTGATGGAGCAAAGGTGTTTTAATCAACATGGCGTGGGCATATATACTGTCTTACAAGGTGGTTATTCTCAGCAAAGATAAAGATTAAAATTCCAGACTTACAAAACCTAAGATGATCCCTATCAAAGAGAGAGAGTTGCAAACAATCACCTTTTACCATTTGGCTCATAAAAAGGAAGAGGATACTTGTCACTGTAATGAGAAATGCCTGGATTCCTCAACCCCTGGGAAAGGTGTGCCTCTCCTCTTAATTCCTGAATATTCAGGAATCAATAAGGGCCAGAGGGTTCCTGACAGATCCAAAACAGCACACAGGAAGCCTCTTGTTAAATGCTTCCTGACAGGCAGCAGGCCATGTAGTGCTCTAGAAGGACAGGGCAACCGGTATTGGCCAATACGCTCCAGTATTCTTGCCTGGAGAACCTCCCTGAGACAGAGAAATCCACAGGGTTGCAAAGAGTCCTCTGCACCAGTGAGAACTGAGCATGAAGGTGGCTCAGCTGCTTGGCTTGCAGGGACCCTGGCAGCCCAAAGTGTGCAGGGACACGCACTGCCTCTGCCCCAGGAGTTATAGCCCTATCTGAGTCTTTTTTTGAACCTCTTGTAGCTGGTGATCAGAAGGCCTCTTTGGCCAGTCTTTCTCCGTAGCTCCGCCCTTCAGTCACTTACAGGGCTCCCTTGCTTGGAGTCCTTCTCTGTTGTTCGGCACATCAGGCACAATGAGGGCCCCCCTGGCTGGGGCCCTACTCTGTAGATCGGCATGTCAGACGCTTAAAGGGGCACCCTGGGTGGGGTCCTACCCCAGCATTCAGTGCGTCAGGCGTTTGATGGGCCAGCCTCTCTATTGTTCAGCTGCCAATGCTGGCTGTGGGGAGTGAGAGGCTATGGTGATGGCCCCATCCCCTTGCATGACTCAGCAGTATCACCTTGCTTCCATGGTTGCCTGGCTTTCCTCCACAGGCATTTCCCACCACAATATCCTCCCTTACATCCCCTTGAGCAGAGCCGTCTCTCCACAGTCAACAGCAGGCCTCGCCCTGGGATTGCTCCACAATCCCTAAACTCCAGCTCCCAGGCGCTGCATCTTCCAGTGGACCTGCATCTCTGTCCGGGGTATGTGTGGCTGCGGCAAAGATTGCCTGATTCTCATTCCATCTAGGCTGCCACAGATCAGCTCTTTCACTCCCAGCCCTAAATGTTTCTCCTCTGACTCAGACAATTGCCCTGATGTGAGGATCAGACCCCTGCTTCAGTTTCCCACGCACTGAGGGCTGGTCCAGTCCTAATGACACTCCTGTTTTTCCCCCTAGTTCCTTTGTCCTACTAAGTTTTGCGTGGGTCTGTGTATTCTTTTCCACTGGCCAGTACTCCTTCTGCTGTCAGCTGCGTTCTGCATGCACTTCTGTGTCCGAAGGTGTATTCCTGATGCATCCGTGGGGAGAGATGTGCTCCACGTCCACTTACTCCTCCATCGTCTTGTTCTCCTCTCAATATTTTTACTTTTGATTAACTCACTTTGTAATACCTATGCCATATTGTGGATAATTAGCATATTTTAATTTTAAGATTTCTGTACATGATTATTTCATGTCAGTTTTGAGACATCCAGTAGTAATGACTACAGAGGACTATGCATTTTTTCTTTATTCCAAATCTCCCATAATTTTATTTGAATGTAGTTATTATTTAAGCAGAAATATTTTTACAACTCTGATAACCATATGGTCAAAAAACCTTGTCACAATGGATATAATGTACTCATAATAGAAATGAGGAATTGTACAGACAGAAGTAATATGCTTAATTTTAAAAGTTGAAAATTTGTCAAAATGTTTAATTTTAGTTAATAATTTATTTATTTATGGTCATGCCATGCAGCATATGGGATCTTAGTTCCCTGACCAGGGATCAAACCTATGCTCCTTGTATTGGGAGCATGGAGTCTTAACCAATGGCTTGCCTGAGAAGACCACATTTAAAATTTTTATCTCAAGTATCTATAAACCAAGAGCATACAGTAAAAAATAAAGTATGCATACAAATGGCAGCAGATGTTAGTAATCATTATAATAGAGAAAATGAAAAAATCACATTTATTGAAATGATTAATTCATAAAATTTAATATTTTGCCATAATATAATAAGACATTTTTATTTAGTGTCAGAAACTTCTTTCACCTTCATAGTCAGTCTCATCATGTTTGCAAGCCATTCATTCCATATATCCCAATCCTAATCCCTTTGATTCAAAATCATGTCCACTCTTTGACAGATTATCATTGTTTCTTATTGGTATGTTTGATGACTCATTCTTCCCAATTCAGGTTCTGCACTGAAACAAGGGCAATTTTGTAAATCCAACACCAATCATGTCATTCCTTTTTTTAAAACTTTCTAAAACCCCAATCTTTCATCAGATATTTTCCAAATTTCTAAACATAGTTTAAAAGGCCTATAGCTGTGACTCTAGGCTTATCACTTTTTCCACACTGAAAGTGTACCTGGTTTTGCATTTACCTTGCTTTTCTTTAGAATCAGGGACCATTGGGCCTTCCTCTGGATGTGGTCACCTCCCAACACTCCCACCTTCCTCAACTACATAAAAGAAAAAATCTTTTCAGCCTTAATTTCATTATTTCCTTGGGAAATCTGTGTCTTTTCATTGAGAGTTGATAGTAATATTTCTATGTGGTCACATGCTACTTCTATCTCATGTAGTCCAGTGCCTTCTCAAGTATTACCTGCTTGGCCCTGAGTTGGGAAAAAGCCAGGTATTTTATCTTTTTCCTTTATAATTACCTTTATTTTATAGTGTATGTATTACTCAATGGATTATATATGAAAGAAAATTAAATATAGTCGCAATTCAATGCAGATGAAAATCATAAACATTATTATCAAGTGTGCATGCTAGTGGCAGAGCAAATAAAAATAGGAAATGAGAAAACCATCAGAATCAGAATCTATTAGTCTTGAGTCTGAAATTTATATCTTTTGTTTAACAGCTCTTTCTGTCATTTTGTGTATGTGTTTCAGATTATTCCCCTGTGAAAAAGAGATAATTTCTACTACTCTGTTACTGAACATTAAATTGAGTAATATATAAAGTAGAAAAACAGCTCACCAAATATAATCATTCATTTTAGAAGTGTTTATTGATTTTCTACTCTTAGAGAATCAAATAGTTTGGTTCAGTTCAGTTCAGTCGCTAAGTCGTGTCCGACTCTTTGTGACCCACCCCATGGACTACAGCACACCAGGCCTCCCTGCCCATCACCAACTCATGGAGCTTTCTCAGACTGATGTCCATTGAGTCGGTGATGCCATCCAATCATCATCTGATCCTCTGTCGTCCCCTTCTCCTCCCACCTTTAATCTTTCCCAGCATCAGGGTCTTTTCCAATGAGTCAGTTCTTCGCATCAGGTAGCCAAAGTATTGAAGTTTCAGCTTCAGCATCAGTTCTTCCAATGAATATTCCAGACTGATTTCTATTAGGATTGACTGGTTGGATCTCCTTGCAGTCCAAGGGAATCTCAAGAGTCTCCTCCAACACCATAGTTCAAAAGCATCAATTCTTTATAGCTTTCTTTATAGTCCAACTCTCACATTCATATATGACTACTGGGAAACCCATAGCTTTGACTAGATGGATCTTTGTTGGCAAAGTAATGTCTCTGCTTTTTAATATGCTGTTTAGGGTGGTCATAACTTTTCTTCCAAGGAGCAAGAGTCTTTTAATTTCATGGCTGCAGTCAACATCTGAAGTGATTCTGGAGCCTAAAAAAATCGTCTCTCACTGTTTCCATTGTTTCCCCATCTCTTTATCATGAAGTGATGGGACCAGATGCCATGATCTTAGTTTTCTGAATGTTGAGTTTTAAGCCAACTTTTTCACCCTCCTTTTTCACTTTCATCAAGAGGCTCTTTATTTCTTCTTCCCTTTCTGCCATAAGGGTGGTGTCATCTGCATATCTGAGGTTATTGATATTTCTCCTGCAATCTTGATTCCAGCTTGTGCCTCATTCAGCCTGGCATTTCACGTGATGTACTCTGCAATCAGTTAGTAATATACTATTATACTAGTACACTATACTAGCATATGATTGGTAGTATACTATTGTGCTATACTAGTATACTATTAAGTAGTAGTACACTAACTACATTGCAAAACTCTCAAGAAACTCACAGAAAGGTGTAGAGAAAATACCAATTTGTCTCTTGTCTTTCTGCACTTTTACTTCAACTTAGGGAAGAATTTGCTCATACAACTGTTTGAAGTCAAGACTAGGCTAAAACCATGTTCTTTTATTTGTCTTCATGTTGCTAAATCTCTAAACTCAATCAATCAATCTCTCTCTGTCTTATCTTTTCAATTCCTTTCACTTTTATTCATTTCTTCTATCCCTCCTCAGTTGACCTTACTGCTTGTCCCACCATGGGCCCACAGAAATTGTATGCACTGCTTCAAATTTCTGTACTACACAACAGCACCAAAGGAACAAAATCCAAAGATTTAGATCCAGGCTTAATGAAACATACCAACTCCTTAGCTCCATTAATTATATACAAATTATCTTCCCCATTTTTTGGGAGTTTTGTGGTATTATACTATGTTTTAGCTAAATAATAAGCATATAATGATAGTATTGCATTATTAATTGGTAAATTAATAGTTTCAATAATTGAGTACAGTATCAATCCTCAGATTCTGTTGTTTCATGTAGGAATTGCTGTCTTTGTAACCTCACTGATAGCAGGTGTGAAGGTATAGGAGGAACTGAGATAAATTTCTGGACAAATGTCAACTAATACCACATCATCTCTACTTCTCAATGGAATAAACTGAAGCTTGGCTGTGTCAGTCACATTAGGTGACTTTTCAAAGCTGTTTAACATTATTTGGCTGGCTTTGCTCCAACACCACTCTTTTAAATGCCAGTTTTAGGAGTTGGCATAAAAGTAATAGAACTTGGTCCAAGAATTATTTGATTTGAGATTAATTCAATTTTTAAATAATCTATACAGCAGAATGATATTTTGCAGTAGATGTTTAGAAAAGTGGTAAGTTCATAACCATATTCAGAGAGCAGATTTCAAATAGTGGGCTTGATCTCAGATGCTTCATGCATTGAAATGTCTTCTCTCAAACAAGATGGCTAATCTGGACAACAACATCTGCCATAAATTGCATGGCATATTACCACTTTCCTGGCCAGAAATTGTCATCATGAAGTTATTGTCCTTCGTTCTGTAAATTATTGAAGAAATGCTTGAAAGTTGTAGCGATAAAGCACGTTGACATCTGGAGCTTTGTGAGGCAGGATAAGTTGAATCATGAGGTTAATGGACTTCAAATACACATTCTGAGAAAAAAAGTTGGTCTTTGAGACTAATTGGATGATCACAAGAAGGTATAAGAGGCACAGATGTATTGCTCAAATGACACTTCTTATTAGCTGTATTGTTACTAAAATATAGCCTCTGGCTTGACTCTTACTTGTGTGTGTGTGTGTGTGTGTGTGTGTGTGTGTGTGTGTGTGTGTGTGTGCACGCATGCGCACATGCTCAGTTGTGTCTAAATCTTTGTGACCTGATACATGGACTGTAGCCCACCAGGCTCCTCTGTCCATGGGATTTCCCAGGAAAGAATACTGAAGCTGGTTGCTACTTCCTCCTCCAGGGCATCTTCCCAATCCAGGGATCAAACTCACACCTCTTGCATTTCCTGCATTAGTAGGTGAATTCTTTACCACTGCTCCACCTGGGAATCCCATGACTCTTACTTGCTAAGCTAGTACATTATCAATAATGTTTCTACAGCACGAAGAGGTCAGTGATTGATATTGGCTTTACTTACTTAGAAATAGAGCCTTGTGATAAAGCTCTTAGAGGAATCCCTGTGAAATATGGCAATTAACCATGCTTGTTTACAGTGAGAATGAAGAGGGTGGGAGAGCCTTTGGGGAGCACCTAAGTTCTCAGTATGACTTGCACATAAACAAACCCAATTTCCAAATGCCAATGGTCTGTATGCCTATCTGTGTATGAGAACAGGAATTGTTTCTCATTTCTCTATCTGCAAAAAATAACCTCAGGTAGGGCCAAATATTAATTAAATATATATCTTAAAGTATATGAAACACAAACAGACACATCCTTTGGAGTTCATTTCATATCGCTATGTAATACACTTGTAGCAATCACCTCCAGGCTTCCCTTCCAGAATCTAGAAGCTAGCTCGCTGTTCCTAAACCAAATAATTTTTAATATTTGTGTTGAATAGTCATGATCATATCAAAAGTAAAATTGGGATATAATTCTTCAATATTAGCAGAAACATTGCTTCTTTAAAAAAGCAGCATAAAAAAAAAAAGCAGCATAAATGATCGGTCCTCTTAATTTACCTGAACATTTGCAGTTAATGTACAGTAAAATTTGTGAATATACTGTCATAGGAGTCAGAGAATCAAGCACTCTGTAGAATGTGGAGTTTTTCAACCTCAGCATTATCTAATGTTTATGATATAAATATCACACTGTGAAGCAGTCTATTAGGCATTATTTTTTACTTGTAATGACATATTTGAGAATTCTGATGACTGTATAATGAAGTTATTAATAATGCATATTATTCATAATAAATTCAACCTTTACTCTCTAAGAATATTCCACTTTTTGACATTTATGATTTCTTATAAATGATGATTTACCACATGAAATGCAGATTTTGGCATTCTGATTAATAATTTTTCTTCTTGGATTCTTGAGATCAGATATTTAAAAGATGGTAAGAATTACGATAGTTTACTAAGATATAAAAACATGTATTAAGCATTTAGACTTGTGCTTATTCCAGCTGGTATTTGTTTGCCCTATAACACAAAATCCAAACAATGTTTACATCATTGTATGCTATCTTCACTAGCTCAAATCATAGGACACAGGATTGTTATAAAAGTTAAGAAGTAAAGATATAGAGTGACCTATCTCTAAGCATAATAAACATGATTTGCATAATTTTGTAAATTTATATAATCAGCTGAATTTTATGTAAGAATTATTTGACCTATTTATATTTCTGTTGTTATGTTAATATTGGCAAACTTTATAGCTGCTAATTTTTCTTTAAGAATATTGCCTATGAGATATATTATATAGCTATTCTTTAAGAAATAATCTATAGATGGAGATTTGTTATAAAATAAGGAAAACAAAGACATAAATTGCACGCTAGTTTGGTCAATAAAATAATTAGAAAATTATAGAATTTAGGCTGAGGCTAACAAGTAAATATGTTAACTAAGGGCTATAGTATTTCTTACTATCAAAACATTATTCTAATAACATTATATATTTTTTAAGAATTTAATCATCATGTCAATCTTTCAGTCTAAAATTATTATTAAGCATGAAATTTGCATAAAGCCAAACAACTAGTAAGTTAAGTATTGAAACTTGAACCCAGCCTCTCTTCAAATCCATACATTAAGCATTAGAAAGTAAGAAGATGATCAGTAACAAAATCAAATAATAGTAAAAGGGAAACAGGCTTATGAAGAAAGAAAAATAACTAAATGAGTATATACTTACAAATATCATATTAGTAATATTGAGAACCTAAGAAGATTTGGTAATTTGCAATATTATTAGAGATAGCATTAAAGAGGTAACATTTTAAAGTACGAATACATTTTGGAAAATTTAAAATAAGATCAGTGGGACTAGCTCAGAAAAACAACACTTTGCTAAAAAATTCTAACATGTGTTTTATATTAGTTTGATTGATTCAGACCTTGTAAGCAGAAATAATAATCAGTAATAATACTGATATCAGGTAAATGAAATTCAATCAAAAATGTTAAGATGAACAGTTAGAAAAATTTGTATTGATTAAAACCAGCTATTTTAGAATGAAAGAATCATATATGTCTATACAAATAACAAATCAACATACTATATGAAGAGTTACAACTCTTACAGGAGAGAAGATTCATCCAATTAAATAGTGACACTTTGACACTCCATCCTTATAAAAAAAAGGCAAATTAAAAAAAAATATTCTTTTAAAGTATACACAATTATTAACCAAAAAATAACCTTGGTGTGCTCCCAATGAATCTGAATATATTTTAAAGATTGCAATTATACAGTGTAAATTACCCTGAAAACAGTAGAAATAATTTGGAAATCAAGAAATAAAAGAAATCAAGAAATAAAAAGAAATCAAGAAATAAAATCAAGAATAAAGAAATAAAGAATGAAGAAATAAAATCAAGAAATCAAGAAACCCTATATATATGAAATAAAAATTGGAAAAATATCAGCAAATTCAAAGAACAAGACCAAAAGCTGTCTTATTGAAATAACTGCCAACCCATGTGGTCTAATGGACATTTATACAACCTTGCACCTGAAAATAGCAGAGTGCATGTAGCTTATAATTTCACGCTGAAGGTTTACCAACATAAACCACATTCTGAAGCTTAAAACTAGTTTAAAAAAGTGTAAACAAGTAGATATCATACAGAGTATGTTTTCTGAGAACAATGAAATTGAACCAATATTCATAACAAAAAGATATCTGGGAAAATTCCCAAATATTTGGAAAATAAAAAGATTCTAAGTAACTCATAGATCAGAATCACACAGGAAATTAGCAAATATTTTGTGGAATAAAAGCTAAAGCACAATATATTAAAATTTGTGAAGCATAACTAAAAGAGAATTAGGAGAAAAAGATTGCACCATGAAAAATGTTTATCAGAAAGGAAAGAAACTCTCCAGATATTCAAGAAACACATAACACAAGTGAGGCACAATTTTCCAGAGAAGTGGGGAGAAAAATGAAGAGAGGGAACATATTTCCACTGGTTTTAAGAGATCAGGATAAACTTATTCTTAACCATAATGAGAACATTATAAACCAGGAAAAGTCTACAGTATTCTCAGTCTGAATTTAGAAGAAAAAGTCCTGAACAATATTGTTTCAACTAAATCCACAATGTTAGATTTATTTCAGGATTGAAAGTTTGTTTTCAACATGAAAATCAATTTACAATTCACCATGTAAACAGAATAAATAAATACATAGCATTATATCAATAGATGCAGAAAAATCCTATGATAAAAAATTCAACTATATTTTATGATTTATAAACTCTCAGTGAAGCGGCATGGAAGAAACTTCTACAGACAGTAATGTCCTTGAAACAGGTACCGAAACTTTTTCACTTTCCTTCCTTTAATGACTGCTTCAATACCTGATGCACCCTAAGGGATTAATGAAATATGCTTTAATGAGAGAATAGCATTGAAACAAGTATACTATCAAGGGTGAAACAGATCACCAGCCCAGGTTGGATGCATGAGACAAGTGCTCAGGCTGATGCACTGGGAAGACTCAGAGGGATGGGATGGGGAGGGAGGCGGGAGGGGGGATCGGGATGGGGAACACATGTAAATCCATGGCTGATTCATGTCAATATATGGCAAAAACCACTACAATATAAAATTAATAAAATAAAATGGAAAGGAGCTGGCGATGAAAAAAAAAATAAATAAAAACAACTGGACTATAAAAAGAAAGAAAATGTAAGCATGGCAAACTTTTTCCAAAAATAGTTAGAAAGAAAAAAAAATAATAAGATGCTAAGATGTGAACCTTATCAAGCAACCATAATTTAGTGAGAAAGTAATTTTTCAGTAGTAGAAAGAGGAAACCTGGGGACTCACTGATAAAGAACCCTCCTGCCAATGCAGGAGTCATGGGTTCAATCCCTGGGTTCAGAAGATACCCCTGGAGAAGGAAATGACAATCTACTCCAGTATTCTTGCCTAGGAGATCCCATGGACAGAGGAGCCTGATGAGCTATAATCCACGGGGTCACAAAAGAGATGGACACAACTTAGCAACTAAACAACAAAGACAACAGAATAGGAAAAGAAAAAGAATGCAAAAAGGCATTTTAGTGAGAGAACAAAGGAGAGTTTCAAGGACTGTTCTCATCACTGACATAGTGAAAAAGGAGTTTCCTGTTCAGGGACTACCTTCCACACTGCCATTAACAAGTTTTCAAAGAAACCCCCAGAATGACCCCACAATCATCATCACTGCATCTCTGATGTCTACCGAGACCATTTCAATATGTCCTCTTTTCCTTGTGGACGTTGGTTACTGTAATACGCCCCGCACTTCTCAATCATTGCCCCTCATGTGCTCCCAGCGTACACGAAGCCATTTGGTCTTCTCCCCATCTCGTCCCATCTATAATCTCTTTCAGTGGGACTGTTGGAATTCATGTTCCAGCACTAAATTAACCCTCTCTGTCTTCAACTTCAGTTCTGAATATTCTGTGCATTGTTTAGCATAGATTCAGCTCACCCCTGACTACCAAGAGGTCAGTTCTTAGTCCTCCTCTCTGTCCACATTAACTTGGGGAATACCCATTTCACTAAGTATAATTATATTTTGCCTGCTAGATCAATGACCCAACACAGATATTTGAAGATTTCAGAAGTGGTTGTGGGTCTTTACGGTAGCACATGGTAAGTGCTGTCATCTCTCATATCTTCAAAAATATTCACTGATTTGCCCCATTACTCCTTTGGATCCCGTACCATGGTTCTTTGCTCCTCTGTATAGCAAAACACTTTTCCTCAGAAGGGTTATTTGTACTCAGTTCCCCAGTTCCTGACCCTCAATCCTTCAAGTCATTCCGATTAGACTTCAATTCCTAAGACTCAAACAAAGTTTCTCTTATCAATCTGAATCTGTTGAGGGGATTACAGCCACATAGTAATTTGAACAGAGAAAGCTTAATAGTGAAAAATTATTAGTTATAACAGTGGACTGGAGTAACAAGGGTCTAGCTATTGAGAAGTAAGAAAACACTAAATAATACAGAAATAACAGATATAAAGAGCAGCCAATACCTCTAGGACTGAGAAAGGGCACTCAAGATACCATCCCCCCACCACACCCTCAGGACTGAGACCTTCATCTTGTTGGAAAAGGCAGGACCTTGGCTCACAGGATGGCAGGGAAGTTGCTATGATGCTGCAGTGGCAGAAATTGATGAAATTCTGTCTTCATTAACTTTTTTGCAGTAGGCCCTCCAGGATGCTGAGAAAAACATTCAGACGGAGGTGCCTCATATGGAGAATAACCATCTCTCAGAGGACATACTGAGGATAGCCACCAGCCCTTGGGTCTTGCGGGCTGTTGTTGACTGCAAAAACAAGCCCTGGGAAAGCTGTGTGCACCCCAGGAGACTAGTGATAGAGAAAACCAAGTGTGATAGAGAAAACCAGAACCAGAATCAGAAAGTTTATTTTGTTAACAATTGTCTCATTTGTGCAGGATACAAAGTTTAGTTCTTACTATTACTCATTTTAGTTTTTCGGGAGAAATAAATGCATACCCCGGCCTTCCCTTGTAGCTCAGTTGGTAAAGAATCTGCCTACAATGCAGGAGACCCAGATTCGATTCCTGTGTTGGGAAGATCCCCTGGAGAATGAAATGGCAACCGACTCCAGTATTCTTGCCTGGAGAATCCCACGGATAGAGGAGCCTGGCAGCCTACAGCCCATGAGGTCGCAAGAGTCGGATCACCATCAAGAAGAACTGCATATAATTATGTTCATTTAGCTAAAGCAAACAAAATCTCCAATTACAGTGATGAGTCAATCAAAATATTGGTTCCTTTAAACCATCTGAATTTTTATCCCACTGCTTGAATTTTTGTTTCTTTAATATCATGTGACTAAAACATAAATTCATTTACAAATACCCAGTTCCTGAGAAATGGGCAAAAAGGTAAGGATTTATTACCAGCTAAAAGAATGACTGAACAAATCCATAAATAAATTTATAAAGATGGCCTACATACATATGAAGTTTGATGTAGTCCCACCAGTAGTCATAGGTATAAATTTAAATAGGCACTTGTCCATACACATCAAAATAATAGAAAAAGAAAGACACACGAAAAGCTCAATAGAGACAGCCACCGTCTCTACTGCAGTCCTCTTAGGAAACACGCTGGTGACGTTTTTTAAGAACGTTAAAATATGTTCATAAACTTTGATGCTTCAATTACTATTCCAGGACTCCAAAATGAGAAAATAACTTAAACATGGACAGTAATATATAAAAATATCATGGTTGTACACTGTCATCACAAAGCTAACCAATGTCAGTATCTTTAAATTAGAAAGACAAAACACCCGATAGTAGGTGTGTCTTCAAATCTTGTTAGTATGCAGCTATTAAAAATAGTATTTTGCATTGTGTTAACTGAAGTGGAAAATGCAAATAAAATAATTTTTAAATGTTCAGGTATTTATTAATTAACACATGTGACTTGATTCAGGTTTAAAGATGCATGCACATAATCTTCAACTCAATTACCTACATAAAAAGGCACACTGGAAATCAAAACAGTTAATCAGTTATATTTTGTTTGCATTGTCCCTTGTTCTTTCATTTCTGTGTAAGTGTGTGTTACATGCATAATTACACAGTATACTTAATGAACTTGCAATGAAACTGTTAAGTACCCTCAGTACATTTTGGAGGTGAGAAATATTACAAATTTTAGGCCACAGTGGTTTTATTAATGTACTTTCTATATGCATATATTTTCCCTTGTTAAGTGTTAATTTGTTAGTTTTTATTTCAAAATATTAGGAGATAGCCCAGATTTTTCTAATGTTAACCCACTATAAATAATGTTACAATGAACACCTCTGTACATATTTTACCATGGGTTCTGAAAGATAGTCTCCCAGAACTGAAATTGCTGATCCAAAATAAATGAACATGTTAAAATATGATCACTACATCCAAATTGTCCTCAGATATACTGTTAAATTTATACTTTTGTTAATTTTATACAATAGTACCAGTTCTTGTTTGCCTACATCCACACTAAGATTAGATGCTGTCAATCAATTAATCCTTATCTATATGAGAATAAGTGAAAGCATTTCATTGCTTCCTCAACCTAAATTTTCTGAAGACTGTGATTCCAAATATTCACTGTCATATGTGAATTCTACTTGCAATCTCATTGAATCACTGCACAATTCAAGAGGAATATAGAAGGAAACGAAAATTTTTTTCTACAAATATGTCTTCTTCTTGTATAACTGTTCTAATTAGGAAAGAATAAACCTCAGGTTTACCAGGATAATACACTGTCTTTTTCACAACAGCAATGCAATGTGACTAGAATCACACTTATAAATACCTCCCATGACAAAACAAATGCCGTATGTACTGCGATCATTCATTTTGCATTGACAAATCATTTTTTTACCAGCTACATATGGTCAATTTCTCTTTTTTATGTTGTATCTTTTTCAATTGCACCTAGGAGTCATTTTAATATAGATAATTGAATTGCAGTTAATTCTCCATCTGGTGTTCCAGATTGGTTACTTACTACTGCTGATTTGAGGCTGATATTTTTCATTTATATTACTTGATCATTTTATTCACTGACACATCTCTAACAGTATGTGACATTTACAAAGCATATCATGTGAGCACAGTTTAAAATTCCCAAAGCACAATTCCCTTTTGAAGCACTTGGAGGTCTTACACAAACCCTTATATGATTTTATTTCTGCCTTTTAAATTACTATAACTTATAATTTACTTGTGAAGTATAATCTTAAAGGAAACTTATAAACAGATATTTAGAAACTAGCATGTGATGTAGTATTTTGATGTGGAGTATGTTATAGATCCAGCAAATGGTCTTGATGAGTTGGTTTATCTGAAAATTATTTATGAAATCTGATCAGAAAACTGTAATTTGAAAATAATGCATCATTAGATATAGACCTAGTACCATGGATTCAACTGTTCTACTAATCAATCATCATTTTTAATGTTTGAACAGTGAATTACAGTTTTAAAGTACTTTCACTTGATTTGTATAAGGTAAGTTAGGGATCTTGTATTTTGGTGAAAGAATTATTTTGAGTCAGAGAAAGGTTAGTTTACTATCAACTTTTTTAATAATTTGGAAATTAGATACTCTTTTCACATTTTAGTATCACAATTGTGCTAACTATACTTCCATTTTAAGGTTTCTTTGAGGACTCAGTGACAATTGTTAAAAATAAATGGAATATGTATTTGTTATTTCATTGCTTTCTTTATTTTTCCCATTTCAGGATTCATGAATCAAGTCTTATAGAGTTTGAATTACTTGCCAAATTCAACATGTTTCAGAATCACCCAGAACCTGTTTCTCATTCTAGAAACTGCTGTGTAAAAGATGGCATAGATTATGGACAGTAAGCATTATTGGGACCAAGCTGCTTATTTTACAGCAGAAAAATCTGAGTCACAGACGTAATGAATTAACTCAAACACAGGCCACTAGACTTTGACAAGGTCACAAATAATGATTATAATTTAGTGTTGTGTTTTGAGATATACTGATGTTGTAAATATAAAAAGGATACTGAGTACATAGTATTGAATTAAAATGCAATAGGTATTAAAATATTGAAGGATATGATTAATTTTATTTTATGATAATTTATGGGAAATATTCTATTTTACATTTACCCTATTTGAAACTATATACCTATGTATTTCCTTCACTGTACCATTAGCCCACAATGAAGCCCTCCCCCTAGCTAATTTAAATTTGCAGGATAGCCTTTGAAAAGTGTCTATATTGTGTTTATATTATATCAAGCATATATAAACTAAATTTCTCTAAACCAGGAACTCTTTCAAACATTTAAGCATATTATATGTAATTTTGGCTGAGTCCATTTGCTGTTCATCTGAAACTATCATGGTGTTAATCAACTATACCCCAATACTAAATAAAGAATTGAAAAAAAAAATTGTCTTGCTTTCCTTGAAAATATATGGTATTCAGCAGAATTATTGATTTATTATAATATTCTCTGAATGAATAAATGCAACAGAAAGCCAAGTCCATTTTTGTTTTGTTTCTATTTTTTAAGTCTTAAATGCATTTTATAAGAGCTTAGCAATAATGTCTATGGTATCATTATGTCACAAATAAAACATCTAAAGGTACATGTATTTTCTTTAATATATTATTTTAATTTTCATTTGCTAAAATAAGTAATACGAGTAATTTCCATTCTTATTTTTCATCTGAAAGCATCATGGCAATTAAGAACACATTAGTAAAGCACAAATGATTAAGCGTACACACACATATACTGATACACAAATGTTTGCCATTTGTGTGTGGAAATATCTAAATTAACTATCATAAGATAAAGCAAATTATCAGAGGCTACATTTCTAAGGAGTTATTTCTGATTACCTCTTTGAAGGGCTGGACATATTTGTGATTCGTGATGAAATGACCACATGTGAGCACTATATACCTTTGAAAAAGATTCTGTTCACTGATTATTAGGGATATTAGTTAATGCATTTCTGATGTCAAAACATCAGTATTTCTGCTTTGTACACTTACCTTTTCCTCATTAATCCTGAAAGCTATCCATCCTCAAGGGTGTCTTCGAGCAGTGTTTTCAAAGGACTTGGAGCTTGTGATAAGATTTCCATAGAAAAGGTCATAAAAACACCTGCATACCTACATCACAAAAAAAGAGGTAGAAAATATTTATAAAGTAAGAATAGAGGAATAACAGGTGAATTAATTACTCAAAAATAAAGGGAGACAACATCTTTGAAAATGTGACTTCCAATATTGCATTATGTCATACCTCTGGATACTCCTGTCCTTGACTTTCAGTTATCCTTACTTTTGTTGTACTATGCTAGTTAATGTATACATGGTTTTTTATAAATAATCGCAATATTAAATTGCATATTTCTCTTTAATCTGAATTTGAGAAAGTGTATTTAAAATATATAAGGTTATATGGCAAATTATTATTTTTCTAAAGCTCAGACTGTCATAACTTAGAACAGTCATGGATTTGCATTGTAATAATTTGGCTATGATCAGAATGTGTTACCATTTCCTCCTCCAGGGGATCTTCCCAACCCAGGGATTAAACCTGCATCTCCTGGGTCTTGTGCATTGTGGGTGCATTCTTTTACCTGCTAAGCCATCAGGAAAGCTATGCTAGATGGACTAAATTCCCTAAAATTCTATCCTTGGGTTAGTAGTGGCCACAGGGATGGTTTGCATAATTAAAATGGGGCTTCAAAGCATCAGAAACATTCTTTTTACACCAGGAAGTTCAGTGCCAGGTCTTGTACTATAGAAGTCCAAGGTTGTTTTCCCTGCATTTTCTGGGTTTTCTTCCTGACATGGGCAACAGCCAGACCTTCTCTGCCTCTAGCTCCTGCTGGAAGTTTTTCACTGTTTTCTTCCACTCTGGGGACAGATGTATGCTTAGTTTCTTGACAAAAGGTTCTCCTGTAGGTCGCACATCTTTGAAATTGGAGACTTGGAGGCAGTGAGTAAACAAAATGTGTCCTAGCTCATTTTCATGAGTTTCTAGTTTTTTAGCCCACATCAGTCTTTTCTTCCCCCATTATCTCACTATCTACCCTGCTGACTCAGGCCCAACATCAAATGCAAAAGAGATAGTTTTGTATAAGCTGATCAATTGTTTCCCACAACTGCATAAAACCAAATCCTTATAATAAATCTATATATCTACAGGTATATAGATGGATATGGGCTTATATGTACATGGTCTTCCCTGACATCTCAGATAGTAAGGATTACAATGTCATTTACCAGGGTAGCATTGAATTTCTATGAACCCAAATAAATTATTTGTCTTCTTGAAGTTGCTTCTTCACTTGTGATGATTATATTATTTTTTTTTCTTCTCATTATGATTCAGTTCAGTTCAATCACTCTATCATGTCCAGTTCTTTGTGACTCCAAGGACTGCAGCAAGCCAGGCTTCCCTGTCCATCATCAACTCCCAGAGCTTACTCAAACTCATGTCCATTGAGTCGGTGAATCCATCCAACCATCTCATCCTCTGTCATCCCCTTCTCCTCCTGCCTTCAATCTTTCCCAGCATCAGAGTCTTTTTCAAAGAGTCAGTTCTTTGCATCAGGTGACCAAAGTATTGGAGTTTCATCTTAAGCATCAGTTCTTCCAAGGAATATTCAAGATTGATTTCCTTTAGGATTGACTGGTTGGATCTCCTTGCAGTCCAAGGAACTCTCAAGAGTATTCAACATCAAAGTTCAAAAGTATCGACTCAGATTTCTTTAGAGTCCAACTCTCATATCTATACATGACTACTGGAAAAACCATAGCTTTGACTAGACAGACCTTTGTTGGCAAAGTAATGTCTCTGCTTTTTAATAAGCTGTCTAGGTTGGTTATATTTTTTCTTCCAAGGAGCAAGCCTCTTTTAATCTCATGACTGCAGTCACCATCTGCAGTGATTTTGAAGCCCCCCAAAATAAAGTCTGTCACTGTTTCCACTTCAATTTGCCATGAAGTGATGGGACCAGATGCCATGGTCTTAGTTTTCTGAATGTTGAGTTTTTTCACTCTCCTCTTTCACTTTCATCAAGAGACTCTTTAGTTCTTCTTCACTTTCTGCCATAAAGGTGGTGTCATCTGCATATCTGAGGTTATTGATATTTCTCCCAGCAATCTTGATTGCAGCTTCTGCTTCCTCCAGCCCAGCGTTTCTCATGATGTACTCTGCATATAAGTTAAATAAGCAGGGTGACAATACACAGGCTTGATGTACTCCTTTCCCAATTTGGAACCAGTCTGTTGTTCCATGTCCAGTTCTGACTGTTGCTTCTTGACTGCAAACAGATTTCTCAGGAGGCAGGTCAGGTGGTCTGGTATTCCCATCTCTTTCAGGATTTTCCACAATTTGTTGTGATCTACACAGTCAAAGTCTTTGGGATAGTCAATAAAGCAGAAATAGATGTTTTTCTGGAACTCTCTCACTTTTTCGATGATCCAACAGATGTTGGCAATTTGATTTCTGGTTCCTCTGCCTTTTCTAAATTTAGCTTGAACATCTGGATCAATATAGTTCACTATTAATGCTTTTTCATTCAGTGTATTCATTAAAAGCCTTTTTATTATGTGATTCCTTTGGCTAACATTAACTCATTTGAAATGCAAACATAATTCAGTCTTTCATGGGACAGAGAGCTGAGATGACAGTTAATCAATGATTGAATTTATCCTTAAGTTTTTCAACTGTCAAGGATAAAACATGTCAATCAGTGAGAACAAATGTACTGTCAGTTATAATTACTTGAACAAAAATTCACAAGTGTTCCCTCATCTTCCAAATATTAAAGCTAAGTTAGAATTATCTCTATTGAGTGTTCAGTTCCAGTGTCCTATATATTACTTTAATTAGCAAAAAGAAATATTAAGTTACATCTACCTCTCAGACCTATCCATTGATTTTTATATAAGCATTTTCTTGTCCTTGACTTAGTAGTAAGGAGACATTTATCCTCTAATTGTACCAATAGAGTACAATTCATGAAATGTACTAATTCATGAAATGATGAGAATGAAGATAGTCATGAAGCTTGGAGAGAAAACACTGCCACTTACTACTTGAATAACCTTGGGCATATCACTTCATTTTCTAAACTTCAACTTTCATATTTAGGCTATGATGATGAATAAGTTAAAATTCAAGGGTTGTTAACAGTATAAACACAGCATATCTATGAATACATCTCACAAAAGTACTATTCAGAGGAGGAAAAATAAATGTTTGAGTGCAGGAATACTTTTTTAAACCCAATAATTTAATATAGTTCTTGGTATTAAACAAAAGGTATTACAAAGTTAAGTTTAACTCATCCTTTGTGTAAGGATTAAACTTTATATTCATGTTCCAAAGAAAGGCAACCAAAATAAGACAACAGAAAATTGCATTTCATATTACAAATTTTATCTAAACAGATATACACACATGCACATACAAACTAGGAACATGGAAATTTTAATAAATAATGGAATGTTGTGACCTTAAATCAATTCTTTTTTATAAACTTTAAATACTTTGGATTTTTTTGTATTGCTTTTATTTAGCTGCTTAATTTTGGAGAGTTTTCTTGACGACATATATACTTCAACAATATCCATTACTAAAAATATTTACTTTTATAAACATTTCAGTGTAGACAGCCTTATCTATGCTGTGAGTACAAGCATTCTAAAAAATGTAACTCCTTGAAGTAACTCACTGAACAATTTGCAACCTTGAGATGTGTAATTCATCATGTCAGAAGCCAGGTACTCAGTCCCCCAGGGCCCTGGGGCCCAAGGTTATGAGGATGTGAGTTTTTGAGTACTGTAAGGAGCCAAAGGATTACAGAAATAGCCAGGCGTTCTCCATCTTTGCTTCTAGACAGCCAACACATATGGTTCCTGTCACAAGGCAATTTTTAGTAACCGTTAGAGCCTTTCAAATGGAAATTCCCTGACCTTGAGCATAGGCAGTTTGGCAACATCTGTACTTGTTCAGAAAGATCTTTGAGTAATTTGAAGTGACTCAAAACACTGTTAACTTGAGGCAAATTTTCACGCATTGCTAAAAAAACAGAAATTAAAAGTTAATGAAAGTTAGCAGTTAACATGGAAATCTGGGAAAACATATCTTCTTTAATAGAGACGACATTAAGTGTTACACCCGTGGAGAAAAAACAAGATAAAGAGGAGCTGACATTTGTGCTAGAGTACAAATTACATAATATCACTTGGATGCATACCTTTGTTTCTTCTTTGCCTGGAAAACCAATTTACAAGAGTTCTCTCTGTAGTGATGCAGCCAGGTCTGGGGTTAAGAGCACAATCAAGCAAAACTTAGAGCTAAGTAGAGTTACTATTTCTGGGCATCTTCCCTTCCTCATCCCACCTCATGACTCCCCTTTAGCTGTAATTTCCATGAATTCTGACGGTATTCATGAGATAAGAACAGATGGTAGTCTATACATATTTTAAGTAAGAACTTTTAAAAGAAAGCAATATACCACTGCCCCATAATTGTAGAATTATGCAAAATTTCAAAGCATGCTTAAAATAAATTTCAACAAAATTTAAGTTTGTCTCTTTTCTGCCTTTTTTTTTAATATTAAAATTGTTTTGTTGAATTCTTATAGCTTTTGCCTCTCCCATAAAGTTATTAGCCCATATCTCTTTATAACCAATGATGGGATTTTCTAGGAGATGATGATTGGAGAAGCTGGACTAGGATTTTTGCTTTCTGTTTAACAGACACTTATATTAACTATTTCATCTTCATGTACCCTTTAAGTCACAGGGTGTAGCTTCAGTCACTGGCATTGGATGACGCACTAATGGATGCATACTCTAAAGTTATGTTGCCACAGGATATCTTAGATAGCAATTTGTGTGTCCTTATTTCCAGGAATGATTAGAAAAAGGTAATAATTAAGTATAGCATTCTCAGCATTCCAAAGAGAAATATAAGAATTTTAGTGTCTAAATACATCCTAAAAATAGAAGAACACAAACATATATTTGGATGTATGCTCAGTTACTCAGTCATGTCCAACTCTCTGATACCCCATAGACTATAGTCCACTAGGCTCCTCTGTCCATGCAGATTTTCAGGCAAGAATACTGGAGTAGGTTGCCATTTTCTCTTCCAGGAGATCTTCCCAACCCAGAGATCCAACCCACATTTCTTGCACTGAAGGTGGATTCTTTACCACTGAGCCATCTGGAATGGAATATAACCACAACCAAATTATTCAAAAAAGGAAAACAAGGAAATATCCACAATTGGGAAAAAAAAAAAGAGAGAGAGAGAGAAAACAAAGAGCAAATGCAAACTGGCTTTGTACTTTTTTATTTAATTATTCTAGTGTATTATCCAGTTTAAAACTGAGTATTTAGGAGAGTTGGATCATAAAGAAGGCTGTGCATGGAAGAACTGATGCTTTTGAACTGTGATGTTGGAGAAGATTCTTGAGAGTCCCTTGGACTGGAAGATTGAATCAGTCAGTCCTAAAGGAAATCAACCCTGAATATATACTGGAAAGACATGCTGAAGCTGAAGCTCTGATACTTTGGGCACCTGATGCAAAGAACTGACTCATTGGAAAAGACCCTGATGCTGGGAAAGATTGAAGGCAAGAAGAGACAGGGACAACAGAGGATGAGATGTTGAATGGCATCACCGACTCAATGGACATGAGCTTGAGCAAGCTCTGGGAGATGGTGAAGGACAGGGAAGCCTGACATGCTTCATTCAAGGGGTCCCAAAGAATTGGACATGACTGAGCAACTGAACAACAAAATATGGAAATCTTAAGAAATTAGAGAAGTAGGAAAAACTCTAATGCCTTTTATTTTCCCTGTACCAAATACAATTCTGCAAACGCAGAAGAGAGGGAACATCAACATTCCTGGGCCATTTTTGGCAATATTTTACTTTTATATTGAGAAGGACAAAGTTGAATTTTATTGGACTAGTGGGTATAGTTTCATTAAGTGACCTTACAAACTCTTCACCCATGTACTAACACAGATGAGGCACTATGTCTTGAATATTGAAACCATAATGTAACATAAATGCCATTACTTTTTTTTTTTTTGCTAGGGACACAACTTAATAAAGCTACTGTCAACCAGCTATACCACACACATAGATAAACATATTTCAGGACTGGTAAATCTAGCAAAGCTTTTGCACAACCATCTGTATTGCCAGTATTGAAGATTCATTCTTGCAGTGTATTCCTTATCACTTCAGTCTAAGTGTTGAATACATTTTTCTAGCCTGCATTGACATTACTCTCTTACATAAACTCTTAGGCGATTAACTGATAATTTAAAGCCTGTGACTGCACAAAGCTCTAGCTTCCTGCCTGGGTGAAAGAGCCACACTGTGTAGTTATAAGAGTAGGAGAAGAACTCAATACATCTTTACAGGAAATGTGTTTTTGATGAAAATGATATATTTAATTAAAAACAAAATTTCCAAGTTTCCATCAAGTTTTTAAATGCTTCATCTAAGCAATAAATGATGAATTAAAGTTTTCTGCTTGTAGGACAAATTAAAAAATATTTATGAGAAAAGATTTATAGAGGTTATGTAGACCAACAATATAAAGGGATATTAAATCCATTTCACAAGGCATATTTTACTAGTAAAAATACATTTTTATAATGATAATTTCAAATTATTTTACTACTAAAATCAAATTGAGAGGAAAAACTTTATCCAGGTCCTATGAGTCTTACAGAGGAATTTTTGTGTGAATCGTTGGGAAGATTTTTAAAAATATTTTAAAAATGATTTTTAATAGTGATAAGGCTTCTCAGTGGTGCAGTTGATAAAAAATCTGTCTGTCAATGCAGGAGATGCAAGAGACACAGTTTAGATCCCTTGGTTGGGAAGATCCCCTGGAGGAGGAAATAACAATCCATTCCAGTATTCTTGCCTGGAAAATTCCATGGACAGAGGAGTCTGGCAGGTCCATGGGGTCACAAAGAGTCAGACACAACTGAGCACATATGTACACATAAGGTGCACTTATAAAATTTACAATCTTAACCATTTTAAGTGTGCAGTTCATAAGTATATTCACACTCATTGACTCCTGCACATCCAATCTCCAGAACTTTTTTTTTGGCTTCAAAAATTGAAACTCTATGCCCATTAAGCATCTCTTCATCCTCCCTTCCCCATAATCTCTGGCAACCATCCTTCTATTTTCTGTCCCTATAAGTTTGACTACTATGTTCCTCAGATAGTTGGAACCATATATTTTTCTTTTGGTGACTGGCTTCTTTCACTTGGCATAATGTCCTTGAGGGTCATCCATGTTGTAGTATGTGTCAGAAGTTTGTTTTTTTTTTTTTTTTCCTTTTTAAGGCAAAAATAATAATTTTATATACACCACATTTTGTTTATTCATTCATCAGATGGACATTTCAATTGGTTTCACATTTTGGCTATTGTGAATACTATTTCTATGAAAATAGTTGTCAAAATATAACCTTCAGGCTCTGATTTCAATTTTTATGGGCATATACCTAGAGGTGGAATTGCTGAAGAATACAGTAATTCTATATGTAAGTAGGATGTCTACTCTTAAGAAAACAGAAAATGACACATGTTGGCAAGGATTTGGAAACATTTGATTGTTGTACATGATACATGGGGATGATGCTGCTGCTCTTGAAAACAAGATCAGTTTCAGGAATTTATTTTTTTCAGATTTTTTTTCAAATTTTGTACATGTACAATCATGTCATCTGCAATCAAAGATAGTATTATTTCTTCTTTCCTAATTGACACACTTTTCCTTTTCCTTTCTTTTCTTTTTTCATTAGATGAAGTTGAATACAAAATATTGAAAAGAAATTATTTGATCTTATTAAAAAAATATTGTATGTGATCTTAGAGGGAAAAAGAAAAGCTTAAGCTACTCATAATGAAATTAGCTGTAAGTTCCTTCCAGATATTCTTTATCAAAGTGAGGACACTCCCCTCATTGCTAGTTTACTGCGAGCTTTTATCAAGAATGTGCACTGGGGTTTTTCAAAGAATATTTCTACCTCTATTGATAAGATCAGGCGGTTCATCTTCTTTTGTCTGTTGACATGATGGATTGCCTTAATTGATTTTGAACACTGAATCAGCCTTGGAATTTGGGGATAAATCTCGCTTGGTTGTGGAGTATAATTCCTTTTATATTTTGTTGAATTCAACTTCTCAATATTTTGTTGAGGATTTTTGCACCTAATTCACTAAAACATTGGCCTGTAGTTTTGTTTTGTTTTTTTTCCTGCAATATTTTCATCTCATTTTGGTATTAGGATAATGCTGGCCTCATAGAATGAGTCAAGGAGCAGTCCTTCTGTTTCTAGCCTATGAAAAAGTTAGTAGGGAAATGGTATATTCACTTCTTTAAAAATTTTGTAGAATTCACCAGTAAATACAATAGGAACTAGTTCTTTCTATTTTGATAGATCAATTTCTTAATAGATATTGGCCTATTTAGATTGTATATATCTTCCAGTGTGAATTTTTGCAAATTGTTTCTTTCTAGGAATTGGTCTATTTCATCTAGGTTATCAAATCAGTGGGCATAGAAAAGTTCGTTATATTCTATTATATTTTTAATGTCCATAAAATCTGTTGTGCTGCTCCTTCTTTCATTTTTATATTAGTAATTTGTATCTTTCTCTTTTTTTGTTCTTATTTGACAGATATTTACATAGATATTTACTGATATTTGCATACTTGACTGATATTTACAAAGAACCAGCATTTGATTTCATTAATCTTCTTTGTTGATTTCTTATTTTAAATTTCATTGATTTCTGCTAAACTTATTTTCTTCTGCTCACTTTAAAATTAATTTTTACTTCTTTTTTTATTCCTAAGTTGGAAATTTAAATTACTAATTTTAGACCTTTCTTCTATTCTAATATATCACACAATGCATAATTTTAAGTGTGTTAATTACTCAGTCCAGTCCCACTCTTCAGACCCCATGGACTGTACCCCACCAGGCTCCTCTGTCTGTAGAATTCTCCAGGCAGGAATACTGAATTGGTATCCATTTCAGGGGATCTTCCTGACCAAGGGATCAAACTTGGGTCTCCTGAATTGCAGACAGATTCATTACTATCTGAGCTACCAGGGAAGCCCAATGCAATGCATATATCATAAATTATATTTATACATTTCCTTTTAAGTACTTCCTTTCATGCATTTTACATATCATAATAAGTTGTGTTTTTATTTTCACATAATTCAAAATATTTAAAACATTTTCTTGAGATCTCTCCTTTGACCTATGTGTAATCACCTAAACTTTAATCAGGTTATTATCATTATTATTTTATTGTTGAGTAGTAGAAATTCTCTGTGTATTCTTGATATTAATCTCTTATCAAATATATGCTTTTCAAAAATTTTCACCAGTTATACATGTTGTATTTTTATTATATTTATTGTTGTATTTTTTGATGCACAGAAGTTTGTAATTTTGACATAATCCAATTCATCTGTTTTTACTTTTGTTATATGTACTTTTGGTGCCATATCCAAGAAACCATTGTTACTGAATCCCATGTTCATGGTCTTGGCAACCCTATAACATTAAACCATATATGCAAGGGTTTATTTTTAAGCTCTCTATTCTGTTTTATTGGTCTCATGCCTGTCTTTATGATAGTTTCACTCTTTTTATCATGATATCTCTGTAATATATTTTGAAATCAGAAAGTTTGAGATATTTTATTTATTCACTCATTTATTCATTTTATTGACCATTTTGGCTACTTGAAGTCCCTTAAGATAGAATTTTCTATTCATCAAAAAGCATCCACCATTGAAATATTAATTGTAGTTGCAACATCTGTACATTGCTTTGAGTAGAATGATATCATAACAATATTAAATCTTTCAATCTAAGATCATATGATGTCCTTCTACTCATTAGTATCTTTTAAATTTTCTGTTAACAAAACTTTGGAGTTTAAAGAATATATTTTCTTCCTTTGGTTAAGTTTATTCTTAATTATTTTATTTCTTTTGATGCTATTGCAATTGGAATTGTTTTTTAGAATTTCCTTTTTGAATATTCATTGTTAGTAAATAGAAACACAACTGATTTGTGCATATTGATTCTGTTTCCTGTAACTTTGTTAAATACGTCTAGTAGTTTCAATAGATTGTGTGTATGTGTGTGTGAGCATTTTAAGATTTGGGGAGAATTTTTAAAGAAATTTAGAATAATCTCATGGACAGAGGACCCTGGTGGAATGCAGTCCATAGGGTTGCAAAGAGTCAGACATGACTTAAGTGACTTAGCACACACACATGAATGATGAACTTTAGAAGTCAACTTATGAATGACTATTTTTATAATCTTCCTTATCTATTTTCAAATTTCCCTGTCTCTAACATTATTAGATTCCTATTATTGTGCATTCCCATGACTTAGAAGTGTAAAGTTTACAATATCTTCAAACTTCATTTATGTAGCTTTGATTTTTTAATATCACATCTTTATTTTAAATTTTTGTCTCTCTAATTAGAAAATTACAGATAAGCTAAATATAAAATAATAATCACTGAAGAATCTGAATGATATTTTGAGCTTTACAATTGCCAGTTTTCCTATGATTATACACAGCAGAATTTTTCTTTCTCAAAAACCAAATGTTTTTAAGTATTTCATAAATGTGATTATAACTTTATCTTATTATTTGTGTTAGTTATAAAATGATATATTGTATGAAACCACCACAACATATGAAGCTGCTATATCACTGATGATCTTTTGATTATTTATGTTTGCTATCAGTAAACAGTGATATTTTTCTTTCACATGTACTTTTATGCATTTTAATGAGACTGACTTCAATGAGGACTCTATTTATCATCTGGCACCAGTATACTACCAGACTGAAAGGGGAGTCATGGTTATTTTTTGTCCTAAATTGATATACAGTCATTGTAACTTCAGATTCTGTATACTTTGAAACTATCTTTAATGTGACATTTAGATAAAAATAATCAAATGTCATTTGGGGGTAAGAATGAAGGGATATTTATTATATATGGAGACTCATAGCTTTCAATTATGAAGACTTGGTTTCCCTTTCAGTAGACGAGATCTAAGTTGGAGAACAGGGTCAGCTCTGAAAACTGCAAAGGATGGATTTTTCTTAACCACCATTGACTTTCTGTTCACCATTCTTGATCGTTTGGTTATATGGGTAAATACACAGGTCACATAGGTCATGGCAGCACCTCATTGCTGACTCTAGCCTTGTGGACCACTGTGGTCAATATAACCACTTTTCCTTTCATTTCAGGTCCTCTTGTTACCAAGCTCAGTCTTACAGCACAATCTTTATTGTCGACAGATGACCAACAAATTACAGTCCATGTTTAGCTTCTCAACAGTGCTGGGACACTCTGTCCATCACGTTTCTATAACACTAGTGAAGTGACTGACTTCCTGAGGATCTGTCAACTGGTTCGTTTCCTGTTCTTTTTTTTTTTTTTTTTTTTTAGTTGGAGGCTAATTACTTCACAACATTTCAGTGGGTTTTGTCATACATTGATCCCACTCTCACAGACTCAGCCTTCGGAGTTTATTGTTCTTTCTCAAAACTGTCACAGTTATGAGGTCTTCTGTCTGTCTGTCTCTGTCTCCGGTGCCCCCTGCCTCTCTCTCTTCTATATCCTATATACTACACATTCATACACAAATACACACACATATAAAAATATATGTGTGAACCTGTCCCAAAGCTTAATAGGGGCTATTCTCATTCCTATAGTTAGGTCTGGCTGCATGTACTCTTTCAAGGCTGCTAAATCCTGAATCATAGTGATCAAAGAAAGGAATATTGGTGAAAGCAACAAACTCACACACACACACACACACACACACACACACACACACACACAAATAATATAGCCTGTGAAATGGCAACCCACTCCATTATTCTTGTCTGGGAAATCCCATAAACAGAGGAACCTGTTGGGCTATAGTACATGAGGTTGCAAAGAGTCAAACACAACTGAACACATGGAGTATATGCTTGGTGTGCTAGGGAATCTAACTTTTAATACTACTAGACTAACAAAGCATCTTAAGAAACATTAATTCACTACTTTAACACTAATATTATAAAAATCAATTTAAAACATTAAATATTCCCTACCGCTAAAAAAGAGAACTTTTCCCTTTGTTCCTTTTCTTGGAGAATTTCCTTGAGAAAATTTGCAAGTGTAAATTCTTTTTCTGCTTCTTTAATATGTAAGTAAAAATTTAATACTTTTTCAAAGCTGAGCAAACAACACCTTACTAGTTTTTACAACTCAAATGCCTTCTCTTTGAAATGCTAACATTAAAGAAGATAGATAATATCCTCTTACTGGAACTCTCCGCTTGTCCTAAAGACCAGTGAAGGTTTTCTTTTTTTCTTTTTTTTTTGGTTATTTTTAGATAAAGGCAATTAACTAGCACAGATGGCCATCCTATTATCAGGTGAAATTCAGATGAACTATATATAGCAAATGGTGTTGTCAAGTCATCTTATATGAGAACATGTTATCATTTACCTTGAGGACATGCATGTAAAGGATTGTATCTGCTTGTGATGAGAGTGATATTTCATTCGGTCTTTGCAATCTCATTAGCAGATTGCCTGTGATGCACATAACTGTCTTAGGGCTTATTCAACGATAAAAATGGTTTCTTTCTTTTCTACTTTTGAGGAGAGGGTTTTCTAGTTTGTAAGAACTTTTTATTTTTAATTTTTCCCTGAATAGAATGGCAGTTGTGTATGTATGTATGTGTATATAAAATTACATATATAAATATAAAATATGTGTGCATACATATATATATATACATATATATATATATATATATGATTTGTCTAGGAGGCAATAATAACTGATGGTTTTGACAATAAAGTTTCAATGTACATGTCTTGTCAGTAAGAAAAGTATTTCTGCTTAATATCAGTAGTTTTGTACACACTGCATGTATAAATAGTATAGTAATAATATGAGTTTAAACTATACAATCTAAATAAAAGTACAAAAGTTAAATGTGTGTATATATTAGCAAACTATTATGTATAAGCAAAAGAAATAATAATAGTGATATTCATAATTATATTAATATTCTTCAAAATTTCTGTTAAAATTTATACAGAAAAAGCACAAACATGGATAGACAAAGCACGAATTTTTGAAGGTTATATGTGTGATTGTATACACAGGTCATGTGTGTTTGTATCTTGTCTGCACAAGAATATATTTGAAGATTTTATGTTGCCTGACATAAATTATTACTATTTATGATCATCATTATAACTATCATTATTGCTGTTATTATCCTTGCTTACTATACACAAAGATAATGACAATAATCAGAGAGTTAACAAGTAAAATAATTTGTTCCCAAATTATAAACCAAATATATTTTAGAATGAGAAGTTTTGTTGACTCTAACGTACACTACTTTTTCCCTTCTCACCTGTTACAGAAGCGTGTTTCTATACTTTCAAGTGTAGTTTGATAAGCAGAACAATCCCCCCTAAATCTTAACTCCTAGAACGTGCAAATACGTCACCTTATATGTCAAAAGGTACTTTTAAAGTAAGGATTTTGAGATGGCAGCATTATACTGAATTATCCAGGTGGGTCCAATGAAACCACGTGAGTTCTCAAAAGGGAAAGAGGGACAGGAGAATCAGAGTCAGGGAAGGTGGTCTGATGGAAGCACAGGTCAGATTCAGAGGGAGAGATTTGAAGATGCTATGATGTTGGCTTTGACCATGGAGGAGCTATGAGCCAACAAATAGTGGTATCTGACTGAGCAACTAAGCACAGTGCAGCAAGAAGCTAGCAAAGGCAAGAAATCAGATTCTTTCTGCAAAAGGAAGGCAACCGTGCAGACGTTTTTATTTTAGCTGGGTGAAAGCCATTTAGACTTCTGACCTCCAGGACTTCACGAGAAATTTGTATCATTTAAGCTCCTGCACTTCCTGCACTTGTGGTAATTTGTTCCAAAAGCAAAAGAAACCTACTACATAGGTGGATAAATATCATCCATGTACATTTTTCATGTACTCTTCTTTCTTTATCAACAGCCCCCTTGCCTTGGCAGGCTCTGCCCAATAATCATCTCACTTTCTTTAGCTTCCATTTGGGGGAGCCAATTGGAGAGCAGCAACAGGAGATTCTGAGCAGAATAGGAAGAGGGGATTATTCTGGAAAGCGGTTATTCTGTCAGCTCCACTTTGTCAGTTCACCACACATGGGCTTTATTCTTCCATTGAAGGCCAAGGCTTAGCTTACATGGCCTGCTTTTCATAGCTCTTTGAGTTTTGCCTACCACCTAACCCCTCTCCTTTCCTCTTCAGAGATAAAAGACTTCCCTCACGTGACTGGACCATGTCCTCCATTAGCCCTTAGGTAGTTTCACTACCTTTTGCTTGAACCCTTATAGAAGTCCTTCTAGTGAAGAGAGTAACCCATACATCTGCAAAATCATAGTACCTTCAAAATGTTCAACCACTGTCCTCCACTGTCATTACTGACCTTCAGCATTCATAGCTTGGAATAAACTTGCCTAAAGTTTCTTGCAATTCTTTTCTCTGCCTGGAACTTGTATTCCAGATATAAACTATTCTATTCTATTTAATACTGATTTATACTGATATGAGTAAATATATTTCCTATACATGCCTTTTTCTCATTCCAGTCTGGATCTTCCTCACAGTTTTGAAACAGGAGAAACGGATTTTAAGATCAGTTCTTCTACCATACAAAGTAAAACTGCTGCCGCTTTAAAGCAGAGGTTTATTTTCCACTTTGCTTCTTGCCAAATGAAGTTCTTGGACCAGTTTATTAGCTTTTTTTCCTCTACTCTGCCAAGTAATGAGACTCAAATAACTATGTAAATTCATTAATCTCATAAAGCAATTAGTGTAAAATCCAATGACTGTTAAATTATTTCAAAACGAATTAGTTACAACATAACATTTAATTTTCATGATAACCCTCATTTATTTACACAATATGATAATTTCGATTAAATAAATGCAAAGATGTAATGTATTACACAGAGCAGCTGAAAGCTTGTTCATCCCTTGTAAAAGTGCCTTCTATGACCTATGGTGAAGTGAATTAATGTATAGGAGACATTTAGTACACCGTCTGCCAAAGAGCAGGCAATCATAAATTGCACATTCCTTCATCTTTCATGCACTGTAGATAGTCACCATGGCTTGTTAAGAATGAAGTGAGATTCCATTCTAATGTACTCTAAAGAGGTTTCATTTCATTTAACTCCTGTGTAAAAAAAAAGAAACAAGAAAACCTCCAGAAACCCCTCTAATATTTCTCTATCTCTCTGAGTTTTTAACTGATGATATTTATACCACTCTAGGACTGAAGACGATGTTTATGGCCCAGTCAATTATAAAGTGTCAATAGAAACTCCCTAGGCTCTAGAGCCATGAGAAATAAATGTGTGATATTTAAAGAGACATGGAGTATATTTGGATGAGACGTGGGAATAATCCAATGTGGGGGTCAATTTCTTTTCACCATTTGAAGCAATCTTGCATGTCTCCAATTAATCAAAATATTTGTTAAAACACTTCTGCTCTGATACAGATTATGAGGGATATACTATTATAGCAGCTTAGATTGTAGAAAGATTATGATTACAATGCATGATTAATACGAAGAGCCACATACATTCATTGAGAAGAATCGGGAATAAAATTTAGCCCTTATGTAAACAATAATATAGCATTTTAGGTCTTAATTTCCTCCTTTACTATATGAATTATAGTGAGTGAGAAGAATGTGACCATGATCACATACTTACTCACAACTGTCATTCGCAACTGACATGACTATAAAAACTTACTAGAGTAATAATACATATAAGAACTCTGTAAACTAGAGAGCAATTAATAAATTTTAATGCTGGTTTGCTATTTTTGCTTATAAATACTGGTTTGCTATTTTTAAGAAATGAATTGTCTTAGTTCACTGAATAAAAAACTAATCTGGAAACATTTTAAAATGAGATGTTGGGTTTTGATTAGGGCTCTTTGGTTTATTTTTAAGTATGGAATTTGACTGGAGAAAGTGGATTGTAGATTACAAAAGAGTAAAAAAATTGCAGCTGCATAATAGTTTCCTGTTTTCCATTAAAGAATGCTTTATTTGAAAGTTATATGTAGTTCTGTTTCCAACGATGATGAAGTAGTATGCCACAGCCTTCTGCTGTGACCAGCTATAAAAACCAGAGATCACAGTGGCCATGTTCTAACACAGCCCAACTTTCAATACAAGAAGATGGTTCTTGAAAGAAGGGAAACAGGTGAGGGAAGTTCTAGATTTCTACTTGGGTCAATTTCCAAACCACAGAGCAGACTAATACAGTCTAATTAGAAAACAGTAATACTGCTTAGTCAAAAGACAGAAATAGGAGAAGAGCTGATGAGGCAGTCAGAATTTGCAGGACAGGGTCCTGTAGAAAGGAAACTTTGCGAAGAAAGAGCTCAGGAAATCTGCATCGACATCTTCTCCAGTCATGGTTGAATATTAAACTGCAAGAGCAGAGTCCTATGAATCCTGCCTGAAAACAGCCACCACGAGCCTTTGAGTTGAGCAGAGATTCAGGAGGATGAATACAGTTAGGAGGAGTTAGAATTCTGATCAGGAAGGGTGGAGTGACCTCAAGGAAAACATTCAACTGAGATCCAAGAGAGACCATACTTTAGGAGGAAGATAAGCTAGCCCTTATGGGAAACTATGTCTTCCAGGAGAGTTTTGGAAAACCTGGACACATTTTGAGATTGCCGCGACCTGGAGGATGCTATTGGCATGTGGTACATAGAGGCCTGGGATGCTGTTATACATTCTACAATGAACACAAGAGCCCCTAGATGAAAAATCTTTCAGACCAAAATATCACTGTTGTAGAAGATTTGTTCTTGAGACTGGAAATGCTGCAGTAATAGAAGTGTTACTCTAGACATATCCGACAAAGGAACAAAATTCAGATTCTTAGTGATGCGTCATCCCTAATTTCCTTTTCACAACAAAAATGGCTGGATGCGTGAGGAAGCAGGAAACCATTGCTCAGTCAATTATAAAGTGTCAGAGATCACAGTGATTATAAACTCCCTAGGCTCTAGAACCATGATAAATAAATATGTGATATTTCAGTAACCTGCTCTAGGGTATTTTGGCCTAGCAGCCTAATCTAACTAAGACAGGAAATGCAATTTATTTTCACATTAAGAGTACACACACCCACTCTCTATATACATATGTGTGTTTGAGAGCCCAATAGCACTGAAAGCCCGATGACACTAAGGAACTCTTCTAAGTTTTATTCATGTGATTTTTCTCTGAAGCAGCAAGTGGCAAAAATCATCTTCAAGATGAGAAGATGAACTACTCAGATAAGAGTGTTAGGCAGGACTCATCAAATCCTGCTTGCAAATATCTGTTTAACCCTAGTATCACTCAGTTGCACATTATACGAAGGGAAATAGAACAGAATATCCCACTGAAGAGCAGACATTCTGTGTTATCCCTTCCCGTGTGTGTGTGTGTGTGTGTGTGTGTGTGTGTTAGTTACTTCAGTCATGTCTGATTCTTTGCAACCCCATGGACTGTAGCCCGCCAGGCTCCTCTCTGTCCATGGGATTTTCTAGGCTGGAGTGGAGTGCCATTACCTTCTCCATACCCCTTCCTCCTCACTCTTTGAAATTATCTCACAATAGAGCCTATTGTTGAAATGTTTCAAACTAAATTTCTAATGACTCACCTGTTGGGCTTAGGTGCTGGGCACCACCTCAGGGTGGCGCAGACGTGATAAAGCTTCTATTTCATACAATCTGGTGTGGGTACATCTCTTTCTCTCTCCCTCCCACTCTCCCCATAAAAATTCTAAGGGGCTGAGTAGGAGTTCTTAGCATTGCACTTTTTTATTTCTCTCCGTATACCAATGCAAATTTCCTACTGATTCTTCTAAAACTGAACCAAATACTTTAGAAGAAGGGTGTTCCTTTGCTTTATTTTTTGAATTACTTAATTCCTACATTAAGAGGAGTACTTATTCCCCACAATAGCTTTTCTTACTGCTTCCTACTTATGAGCCAATTTAGGTAAATTAACCCACTAATCTCTTGATGGGGTTTCTCCAAGACCAAACCTCCAAAAAAATCCCCCCAAAACAAAAACCAAAACTCAAGTCTATAATTTTACAGTAATCAATAAAATTTGTTAAATGACAGTAGAAAAAAATATACTTCAAATTTCATTATTGCTTCTTGTATGTAGAATTAATAATGCAATTGAATTTTAAGCTGGCATGATTTTGCAATGTAATAATCATCATGATAAAATATCATAGACACACATATATACACACATAAACATGCATGCATGCATTTATTTTTATAAAACTATCCTAAAGGAGGTAAATTGTTTGCAGAGCAAGTGTGAGAAGTTTTCACTTAGTGTGGGTGACTTACTCCAGTCATTGCAACTCAGCAGTGCACTAGGCATAGCTACAGGTCAAGTTCCTGCAGCGCTTGAGGATAAAATAATATACTATTTTATTTAAACTCCTTCTATGTTAAGTACAGATGAATTAGAAACGTTTAGGAGAATTCCATCTTATGGTAAAGCATGTCTTACTGAGGTGGGAGTTAACTAGAGTTTTAGGATGTTGATAGGAGAGAACAGATATGCGTCCTCCTCACCAGTTTTATGAATCTATGAAAGGTTTCCCTTGGCAGAGGAATCTGGTTCTTTTAGTAGGTACCGATAGATATGTACCCACATGATCAATTTTTCTTTGCTAAAGTAAACATAAGAAAGGGGAAAAATAAATGGCATTCTACAGGGAAGATGTTTCTGAAGCCCCTGTCAGAAATAATAGAAAGAAACAAACATGTCCCTTACCCACTTCACTTAGACTCAGTGGTCAGGATTACAAGGTGAGCTGCAACGTTTACAAGGATGATAAACTCTGTTCTCTTAGCATCATAGTGTCTAATGAGAAAGAGAAAAATGTGAACATAGAACTGACAAGGAACGTCCCAAAGAATGATGAAAGCAATAAAGCCATTCTCTTGTAGAAACTTGGAAAACTAAGTTCAGCTAATGACATCAGCGGGCTGTATGGGTTAGGGCGTGTCGGTCTCAAAACTACTTGACAATAGAAACTTTATGTGAACCATAAGAAAATCACTTCTCTGACAAGACCATAGCAGACCTGGTGGATTTTCTTCTATTCTCTTCCCTTTATTTCCTCCTTCATTTTTCTTTTCAGAGTTATTGTTTCAAATAAAACAAATTTAGCTAATAAACCTAAACTACTTGCAGCATGATCAATTAAATTGTGTGAATTCTGGAATTTTCCAATTCTCAAAAAAAAAAAAAAAAATCCTAGGATCTACCAAATTAGATTTGGCCTTATATACTTATGATTTCGACTTCCCTGGAGGCTCAGACAGTAAAGCGTCTGCCTACAATGAAGGAGGGTTCAATCCCTGGGTTGGGAAGATCTCCTGGAGAAGGAAATGGCAACCCACTCCAATATTCTTACCTGGAAAATCACATGGATGGAGGAGCCTGGTAGGCTATAGTCAGTCCGTGGGGTCACGATTTCATATTAACAAAATGCCAGGAAAATTGGAAATAGATTGGACCACCAAAAGCACCCTGTGGGGTAAAGCAAAAGTGTTACGAATACAGTGGTGTGAATAACAAAAAGAACACAAAAAAATTATGTGAACATCTAGTCATTCACTCATACCATACTTTTGATTGTATATAATGAGTGTTAAAATTGCAATTTTTTGGCTCTTTTCATTGCAATGTTCCTAAAACATGAGATCTTCATAAGCTTAACATATTAGATTATAGCAATTATTTTCACCATCCTTACCACTTTTAGTAGGTAGCAATACATGTGTATCCACATAATCATCTTTTTCTTTGCTAAAGAAAACATAATAAATGGAAAAAAAGACCTGACATTCTATAGGGGAGACATTTTTGAAGCCCCTGTCAGAAATGATAGAAACAAACAAATGTGTTAAATACATTACCATTTGTTAATGTATTTAAATAATGTAAGAAATTATCAACTATATACTGAGTATTCCATAGGAGAATGGAAGAGGGAAATTCGACCTAACATGGAAATTCAAGAAAATCTTTCTTAAGCTATGATGCTTAGGTTGGGTTTCAAAAGATGACTGAGAGGTAAGAAAAAACAAAATCTATCTAAGGGAATGGGCCTTCCTGATGCCTCAGATGGTAAAGAATCTGCCTGCAATGTGGGATCCTGGGTTTGATCCCTGGGTTGGGAAGATCCCCTGAAGAAGAGCATGGCAACCCACTCCAGTATTCTTGCCTGGAGAATCCCATGAACAGAGGAGGCTGGCAGACTACAGTCTATGGGTTTGCAAAGAGTCAGATATGACTGAATGACTAAGCACAACAACAATCTAAGGGAATAAAATAGTTTATTAAATGTTTCACAATTTTATAATGTTTGATAACCTAATATTACATTAAAAAGTCATTTCAATTTATTTATTTATTTTTTGGTTACAATTCTGCAGTTCAAATTGCAACATCTTCAAGTAGATTAGTTCACTTTCACTCCAGATGGTAACAGCTAGGTTCCCTTACGTGTTCAGGAGTGGTCTTGGATGGCTGGTACGACAGGGTCCTCTGTTCATTCTTTCTTTTTCTCCAAGAGGCTGCCCTATGATTTAGCACATGGAGACAAGAGAATCCCTAGGAATAAGAACAAGCAAGTCCTGATACACAAGAAGTTTACTAGCCTTTGTTAGTCATGTCTCTAATGTTGAAAAGCCAGAATCTATACAGAAAACAACATAGAAACGTGACTCACGAGGGACAATTATTAGTATAGACAATCTGCCACATATGCCTTGACAAGAGAAGGGGTCCAAGTGGTTGCTACTTAGAGACTAAGTTGTGTAGGGATTTGTGTGTTAAGATAAGGGAATAGACTTCAGCCTTTAATGATCTGAAAGTCATTGAAATGTCTCTAATAATAATAATATTACACCCCCTATATAATGAAAAGTCCTTGAAATATTCTCCCAGATGACTCATTACAGGAGAATATATGAATAAGCCCTCTATTTTTTTTGAGAGTAAGACTTACATTAGTTTCTTTGTTCAATAGAATAAAACAGTTTTGTCCTTGATGGTATCTCACATCAAACGTATTTCAAATTTTATCTTTCTGTCCACTTTACATTTGAGAATTGTTAAAGACTGAATGTTCATGTCCCCCCAAAATTCCTGTGTGAACTCATCCCTAATGAGATGGTGTTTGAAGGTGGGGCATTTGAGAGAGGATTAGGTCATGAGAGTTGAGACCTCATGACTGGGATTGACACCTTAGTCAGAAGAGAACCTAAACAGATCCACTATGTTTTCGGCTGTACGAGGACACAGTGAAATGAAAGCAGACCATGAACGAGGAAGAGGGGCCTCATCAGAATCTCCCAGCGTCTGGATCTTGGATGTCTTAGTCTCCAGTTACAAGAAATAAAGTTCTGTTGTTCATAGGCTACCCAGTTTATAGCATTTTGTTGTGGCATCCTGAGTAGATTAAGATAGTCATCCATATGTTCCCAGTATGATTACCCACCTTAGATTTATGTTTTGGAAACTTTTATGAGTCTCTGCTTTTGTGCGTGAACATGCAGTAGCTTGAGTAGCCTCAAAGTTTCTTGACTGATGCCTACTATGTATGTGCACCCTTGTCTCTGTTGCACATAAGAATAGGTTATAATGCCACTGGTTTGAAAGTAGCTTGACATAGAAATGAGTGAATTTCCATTTACTATCGTTTAATTTCCTGTCCTCTCAGCACAGCTGGAGCCATCATCTGTTTTACTGGCCAGCTGTCTCCATACCCATCACACACACTAATTTTGGGCTAGCAACTAATAGCCAAGGAGGAAGAACAATAGATATGTCACAAGGACACTTTTGATTCATTTATCCTTGCCTATTCATTAAGAGGTTTTTTTTTTTAAGTCAAGTATGTTCTTTGAATTCAGAAACACTTCCATGTCAAACATCATTCTCACTCTACAATCTTTTGACTTGAATTTGCTTTATTAAAAATATTAGAAGAGCAATTTTAAAATCAAATACCTTCACAATGAGTACTAAAATGTCACTCTCTAAACTATTAATAACAAGGACAAATTATTCATTTCATTTTGAGAGTGGGTTAATATCTAGTTTAGAACCCAAGTGTCTATTTTTCTTTCCACACGTAAAAACTAAAAAATGCATACTTTTTTAATCATTAAAACTAAATGCCTCTCAAAGCTTTGTAATATGTTTCAAATTATTCATTTCTAATATTGAATTACTATATTATCTTCTTATAGTTGAATAAGCAGTAACATTTTGTTTGACTATAACTTAAAATACTCTTTGTGTCTCATATTTCATTAATTACTTCACACTGTAAATTTCATACTATGCAAACTCTTTAACAAGAAAGCTTTATGTCTTTTTAATTATTTATAGATTTAGACTTCCTTGGTCCAGCAACTTTTCTTAGTATACAAGCTTTTGATGTAAACAGAAAAGATTATAGGTATTTTATTTTTAGTATCTGTTAAGGTCCATCTAGTCAAAGCTATGATTTTCCAAGCAGTCATGTAAGAATATGAGATTTAGACCATAAAGATGACTGAGAACTGAAGAACTAACACTTTCAAATTGTGGTTCTGGAGAAAGAAGCATAAAGATCGCATCAAACTGTGGTTCTGGAGAAGATTCCTTGGACAGCAAGGAGACCAAACCAGTCAATCGTAAAGGAAATCAACCCTAAATATCCATTGGAAGGGCTGATGCTAAAGCTGAAGCTCCAGTACTTTGGCCACCTGATGAGAAGAACAGACTCATTGGAAAAGCCCCTGATGCTGGGAAAGATTGAGGGCAGGAAGAGAAGGGGTTGGTGACAGAGGATGAGATGGTTGGATAGCATCACCACTCAAAGGACATGAGTTTGAGCAAACTCCAGGAGATAGTGAAGGACAAAGAAGCCTCGTGTGCTTCCCTGTCCATGGTGTCACAGAGAGTCAGACAGAACTTAGTAAGTAAACAACAATAACAAAAGTGCTTTAATCTAAATTTGAGATTAACAAAACATGGTATGAAAAAGTCAAGCCCAACGGAATGATTTCATAAATTATATTTCATTTATGATAAGATTTTTCTAGAAGAAGCTCCTTTAAGCACATAGGTAAGAAGTTGTATATAATGCACATTAAGTTTTGTACCTTAAATATATGTTTATTGGTCAGTTATACCTCAATAAATCCGGAGGAAGAAAGACATCATGAGGAAAATCATACAAAAATCTTATAAATATATGTGAAAAACTTTTAAAATATGAATAAACTTTAAAAAAGAGCAAGCTACAGGAAAAACTCGTAGAATATTTGGCCATCATATAATGTCCAAGCATAGATAAAACTAAAAATGTAATATATAGACATACATGTGGTAGCACATTAAAGAAAATAAATTTTTAAAATAAAAATCTGTAATAGGGGTTAGCTTCTGGAAGATAAAAGTGTGATGTACTTGTGAAAGCCATATTGTGTGGGATTCCAAGGAACTGGTCCATTTTATTTCCTGAATACAGAGGGTTTAGTCTCCTTCTTGGAAATTTCCATGTCTTGTCTTTATTACGCTGTATGGTTTATATAACAATTTTATTCATTATATTATATAGTATATGTAACAATGTTAAAAATAAAAATTGCTTTAAAAGCACAATCTGTCCTGTAATTAATCTTTAAAAGAAAAACTGTAAAAGCATGGTAAAAAGAATAAAATATTACACCTATAGCACCTACAGCAACTGCTTATCAAAAAATTAATAACATTATGAAAAACATGTGAAGTATAAACAAAATATTCACCAATCAAACCTGGTTGGGCAATATTTAGTGCAAAAGAAAATTGAATTTCCTTAAAAAAATGTATAGAGTAAAAGTAGTATGTAAATAGAGAAGATACAATTCTAACGATATATCCAATACATGGCTTCAAATTTTTGTGTATATGAAGTATATAAAATAAATTCTGATGGCTTATATATGTACATAATTTAACTTTTGACATATATGACCCAAAAACTAACAGCATTAGTCAACAAAAATAATGAGAAATGACATAAAGGATTTGAATTAAACAATAGAACTTGGTTAAATCATACCTATGTTCATGTAAAACTGTCAAGCCTAAGTGATGAGATTATGTAGGTTCTTATGTCCATTCTTCAGTCAAGTAATTATCCCCTTTCATAAAAACTGATATAAGCATTATATCTACAAGAAACATTTATTATGATATAAAAAGTAGTCTTTTCTTTGCAGAGTGATATGTTCCCTGGTCATCATTTTAAGGTGGTTTTCTTTTCTTTTCACTTGCATCCATTCATAGAGCTCATGTCAATTGCATCCTCCTATGTATCAGATCTGTAAGGGCTGCTACAGACACAGCGCTGAGTAACAATTTACTCATACTCTCAAGCATCTCACAACATACTTCACATTCTCATAAGGTCACTGCAAGCTCTCTTAGACAAATACATAAGCAGTATAAAAATAAGCATAAAGATTGCATTGCTAATAGAATGGTAGTGAGCCAAGAGTTTCATATTTTTCAACTATAAAGCTCAAGACTGGCTAAGATAAACATGTTAAAGGATTACGGTTTCCTATCTATCTCCACTCCCAGGAACAGGTCAAAAACAATTACATTCACTAAAATTGATAGAGTACTACCTCTCTACTTACTTAGATCATTGTTACACAGTATCTGAACTAGAAATATCATTCTGCCTCTTGGCTTTATTTTTAACTATATTCTATTTGACATCATTAAATCCACAGCTCACAATTAAGTTCCACAATCATGTTGCTTATCACTTGGAAGGTTTGTACAAGAGATAAATATAGAAAACTTTCATGGTCATTAATTAACTGAAGAACTCTGCTGTTCCTGAGGTTCTGTGTTGTATGCATTGACCTTGAAACTCTTACTGATTGAAGAAGTGAAGGAGTGTCAAATAGAGTTTATTACAGATTTAGTTACACCAGTATCCCTACATAACTTTGTGGCTTGGTCAAAGGACCTATATGAAGGATAATATGAAATTACTAAAATAAAGAAAGAAATAAGTAGTAGAAATGTCCCTATAGAAGAAGAGGTAATACATATTTAAGATAGCAATTAGTATGAAGGAGAACAGAAACCAAACATTTATGAATGCTGATGAAATTAATCTTTGAAAGGAAACCATAGCCCAACCCCAATCCAGGGCGATCTCATCTCAAATTCTTGAATTACACCTGTAAAATTTCTATGTAAGTTCACACTTACAAGTTCCAGATATGCATATCTTTGGGGCATCTAGCATTCAATCCACTACAGTAGCTAAGGATGTGTATAATGTAATACCAGAGTCAGTAAAATGCTGTATATATATTTTTGTTTTTAATAACTACTATTATTTTGTTTTTAATAACTATTACATTTATTTTATGTTGTAATATTCACTCTAAATCTAAATTTCAGAGCAAAATAATAGTGGAACAGTTATATATTTCTAAAATCACCACATTTTGGTTGTTTCTTGATAATCCTTGGACTAGCTCTAGTGTACGTGCTTCCAAGAAAGCGCCCCAAAGATATTCAAGTTTGGCTTCTCTATTATCCCAGGAAACCCCTCTTCTAAGTTCCTGCCACCTTGTTCTATCTGCCTGTTAGTGGGTGGAGAGTAATGAACTACATAAGAGATATATTTTCCTAATCTTATTTTATGAGGATATTTCATCTGGTCAGATATCAGCACCACTTATTTTACTTTAACCCCCAGTTCATGGCCTTTAATGCTTTTAGTGAAATGCTACTATTGTTTCTTTAAAAAAATGTTTTGGGGATCATTCATAACTGCAATGTTAAAAGAGATCTCAGGGAGAAGATGCAATTTAAGTAGAAATTGTTGGAGAGAGGTGTGTGTGTATATGTGATTCTTACAGAAGAAAATTGGAAAAAATGTGATTTTTGTAATAGTATTTATGTCTGTTTAATTATGTACTTTGGAGGTAGCCTTTCTGTAAAACTATTGACAGGATTGCTGTTACAATAAGTATTCTTAGCTTCAAAAAAAAAAAAAACAGAACAAGTCCAGTTACTGTGAGAGAAATATCATTTGCTACTTCTGCTTCTTATATTCAATCACCAGCATGCATATAGCACATATCATTAATAACATATTTTTAGTGACAGACAATCACCTTTCCAGTGGATTATGTTGTATTAAATAGAATAGTCAATATAGTCTGGGGTAAGACAATAAAGGTATGGCTGTCCCTGTCTAATGAAAGCAAAGTCCTTCTGACCTTTCTTACAGAGGAAGCAGCTCCTGTATTGTCTCCTTTTAATATTGTATCCCATGATGCATATTAATTTGTTTCAGCAAAGTCACTGCATATAGGATAACACAAACATTTGAATGTTACTGTCAGGGGAGTTTGTAATTCCCTTGGTTCTGTCTTGGCACAGCAAAAATCTGAAGCGACAGACAGATCAGTGTTACAGCTCAGTTTTATTTGGCAAGCCAAGGAAAATACATCCTCAAGGTGTGAGGTTGGGCTGACCCAAAAGATGTGAAAAGAGAGGAGAAGTTTAATTTTGGCTACTCTTTTTATGTTTTTTCTCCTCCCCCTGAGCCCACCTTATGCAAACTGGGCTAGCCAGGTGGGCTGTTTGTTTCACCTGAGGTTCTCACTCCAGGTCCTTGGACATTCCTTTGTTCTATTTTCATGGGATTTTCCCTATTTTGTCTTTTAGCCAACATCATTCTGGACTTCTTTTTCCTGTTCTAACTACAAAACATTGCTATAAAATATTTTGGTTAGGAAACACTCAGTTCACTTCAGTTCAGTTGCTCAGTCGTGTCCAACTCTTTGCTTCCCCATGGACTGCAGCACACCAGGCCTCCCTGTCCCTCACCAACTCCCGGAGCTTACTCAAACTCACGTCCATTGAGTCAGTGATGCCATCCAACCATCTCATCCTCTGTCATCCCCTTATCCTCCCGCCTTCTATCTTTCCCAGCATCAGGGTCTTTTCCAATGAGTCAGTTTTTCACATCAGGTGGCCAAAATATTGGAGTTTCAGAATCAGTCCTTCCAATAAATATTCAGGACTGATTTCCTTTAGGATTGACTGGTTTGATCTTTCAATCCAAGGGACTCTCGAGAGTCTTCTCCAACACCACAGTTCAGAAGCATCAATTCTTCGGTGCTCAGCTTTCTTTATACTCCAACTGTCACATCCATACTTGACTACTGGAAAAACTATAGCCTTGACTAGACAGATCTTTGTTGGGAAAGTAATGTCTCTGCTTTTTAATATGCTATCTAGGTTGGTCATAGCTTTTCTTCCAAGGAGCAAGCATCTTCTATATTTCATGGCTGCAGACACCATCTGCAGTGATTTTGGATCCTAAAAAAATAGTCGCTCACTCTTTCCATCGTTTCCCCATCTATTTGCCATGAAGTGATGGGCCTAGGAGACTCTAGATACAAATTTTATTAAAGGGCATTTTTCTCTTGAGGATTTTTATATTCAGTTTCCTACCACCACAGTTCCTATCAGTCAAACTACACTGAGAATCATTTGGTCTCTTCTGCCTATTACAGTAATGGTCAGTAGTTACCCATCCTACCTTTACTATACTGCTTCTTTCAATCTAAATCTCATCTCGCCCAGTGGTATCCAGGGCTCATTTCAACAGTGGCATCTCTAACCACCATCTTTCTTCTCCACTCTCCATGTCACATCTTTTTTCTATACTTTCCTTTGCAGTATTTCATTATTTCCTTTACATTAGTTCTATCATAATGACTTCCCATGACATTGACCAAGAATCAAGCTTCATAAACTAATTTTCAGTCAATTAACCACATAAATCAAGCATATTCAATTTGGAATGTTGGAAACATGCAACATTATAAATTTTACATGTTCTGGTGTTGTAATTTGGCATTGGGCTAACGAGCTTAAACTCCACCCCCATATATATTATACAGGTTTCTCAGATTGAAAGGCAGCTTGGTAATGCAATTGTCTGATGTATAAATTGTCTCATCTTAAAATAGGCCTCAATATTCTTCACAAGGATGCCTTTCTGATTATTGGTATAGGGACAAAGAAATGAAAAGGGACTTGAGGAAATTAGTGTCTCTTGCTTGGCAAGTCTCAGGTGTAATTTCTACAATATGTATGAGCAAATTTAATATTCTTTCACATAAGTGAAGAGGGAATTATCTCCTCTGACAATGGAATTTCAAAGAATTACAAGAGGTACAATACTTACAATTCAAATCAAATGTACCTTCTAGTTCCCACTTAATTACTTAATATTGATTTAACTCTAATTTTTAAGTCTGCCTTGAGATTTGCATTTTAAAATCTGCCGCTTTTTTTTTTTTTTTTTATTTGCAATGATTGTTTCTCTAGTATTACATTTTCTTCAAGTTCTCTGGAGACATCAAAAGCAGATATGACATCTCTTGTCCTAGCCCTGGAAGTCTTTTTTATTATTCTTTGAATTAAATTGAGTGTTTGCTTGACATTCCTAATCTTTCCTTCAGTCAGCTCATACAACTAACCACAACTAATTGTAAGAGAAATAGAAAGACAATGATATTGTAAGGGCATACATTAGAGGAACTAGGCCTTATACAATTATATTTTATATCATTATGGGAAAAATGGGAATAAATACAATAAAATCTGAAATGAGAAGTTGGTGGTGGGGAGAATTAGAAAAAAATACCATCCAGACTTTTTAAAGCAATGGTGTAGATGAACAAGCTAGAGCCTGGAGGCAAATTTGTAGCAAGGCTCGCTCAGCTACCAGAGTGGGACTGTACATGGAAGACATTGAGCTAGTCTGTTAGCCTTTTTGCCTGCTTTTCTGGTAGTATCCCTGAGTTACTATCAGTCAGCAGGTCTGGAATTCAGAAGCAGGCATAGATATGAACCAGTAAGTTATGAAATGTATATGGAGCCTTGTACCTCCTATGGGTTTTATTTCACTATGTCCTTCCATGGTGCCTGCTTCATTTTCATCTTCTTAATATCATGTTTCTCTTTTACTAACTCCACTCAGATTCATACTGAAAAATGGGATTCCAGATTAGTCAAAATGGCACACACTAAGCAATCATGTGTTCAGCGTGCTCAGTCATGAGGCTCCTCTGTCCATGGGGTTTCCCAGGCAAGAGTACTGGTGCAGGTTGCCATTTTCTCTTCCAGAGGGATTTTCCTGACCCAGGGATGGAACCCACATCTCCTGCATTGGGAAGTGGATTCTTTATGACTAGCACCACCCGGGAAGCCCTAAAGAACCACAGTAGGTGATAGATCATGTAATTACACTGTCACTACATTAAACTGATTCTTGTTTTTTTGTTTTTTTCACTGAAAGCAACTCTAGTAAAGAGAACCCTCAAGCCTGGTTAACCACATAAACCCAACAAGTCGTGATGAGGATCAGTTTTCTGAAACATTCCCTGGAAACTTTCTGGGTATTTTAAAGACAAGTATAGTAATAAAATGTAAGAAACATCATTCGTATTAAGAAAGAGACGCAGAGTCAAACAGAGTGTTGGAGTACCTCAAACATTAGCCTGAGCCAAAGCCACCAACTACATTTTGGAATTATGAACAGAACCTACAAGTAAGGTGAGCTTGTAGAATATAACATTCTTTCAAAGGCCATGGAGATCTGGGGTTATGGGAGGATGGATTGTCTTATAAAGAATAGACAATCTAGAGGAAAAGTTGTCACCACTAAAATAAACCAGAGATATATAAAATAAAAGACAAAAATTCCTGGCTGTCCCTTTCTTTTGTTCCTCTGGCTATCAATAGGAATCCCTGTTGGACAAATTTACATGGAAAACTTAAGCAGGGGATGCTGGGAAACAGTTTTCAAGAGAAGGGCAAGAAATAGATGGGAATGTCTGACAAATGATGATTGATGTACCTCTAAACACCAAATAATATATCAGATATTATAAGGGGAGTTATTTGAGTGGATACATTAAATTTATTTTATATATACCTAGTTGGTTTGCCTTAAGGAATTGTTTACTAATATATTCTCTAAACTTTTAAGAAGGTTTTGTGAGTTATAACCTCCTAGAAATACAGAAAAATACTCTCTTGGACTAGCTTAACTTGAAGAATATGAAAGTTAAGTAGTCCAAGAAAATAAATGTGTATAATCTATTAGTCATACAGATATAACCACCTATTGCAGTTAGAACAACAATTTGGATTTCAAATTTTAAAAGAATTTTCAAGTTTTTCATGTGCTAAAATGCCTATACAGCAATGTCATGAAGTGGATATATACTGCTTAAAAATCTCAGGTAGCAATGGGAGTTTTGTTTTTTTGGTTTTTTTTAATACTAAAAGTTCTGGTGGTTAATACACACGACTGAATTTCCAGTTTAGACTATCTCAAATAAAATATTGCACCATGCCTCAGACCACAAAGTCTTCCAATGAGGAAATGCAGCTTAGATACGAAGCATTCTGCAAATAAACTTGCATTTTTTTCTGTTCCTAGGTTGAACAGCTGAGTCCCTTTTAATAGAAGTTATTAAAGTTACTAAAACTTTTAAAGAAAAAGTCTGGATTTAAAATACAACCTTTAAGCATATATATGAAAAATGTTGCAACCATTCTAGTGGGAGCAGTGTAAAATACATGCAAGCACATGAGCTGATTACATAGAAGAAGGATATTATAAAGAAAATATTAGCAGTAACAACTTTTATTGCAGTTATTTGAATTGTCTTTTATTTCAACTCCTAAAACGGGACTGCCAATTGATACTGTATGTTCATAATTCCACGAGTCTGCATATATAGCAGTTACATTTATTTTGTGTACGTATGCTCAGTTCTGTCTGACTCTTTGCAACCCCCTGGACTTTATCTCGCCGGGCTCCTCTGTCCATGGAATTTTCCAGGCCAGAATATTGGAGTGAGTTGCCATTTACCTATGGTAATCTTTATATATTCAGGCTAGAATGTAAAAGTCCAATTACCATATAGTAATTTATTTTCACAACAAGGTTCTGATCAAGAGACTGTTTCTAATGTCAAAGGATGATCTTATTACCCGAGGTTTTCCATGATAGGTGACGACAAAAAACAGATACTTAAAATCAAAGAGTATTCAAACAGCCTCTCAACATAAAGGTCCTTTAAAAAATCACAATCTTATATGAGTGTATATCTCATTACATTTACATTGTAACACTGTAAAGAAACAAGAAAATGTACAGTTTGATGAGTTTGACAAATGTATATGGTGTTATAACCACAGCAAATTCAAAATGTATGTATATCTTTATTATCCCTGAAATTTGTCTTTGGCCTTCAATTCTCTCCTCTCCTCCCACTCCCTCTGTTTGCATTTTTATGAAGTCACAGAAATAGAATCATTTGCTCCATCTGGCTTCCCCACTTTATGTAATTCTTTAGAGATTCACCTCTGCTGTGTCCTGATATCAGTATTTTGTGGGGGTTTTTTTTTTGTATTTTTATAACTATTTCATTGTATGAACACTCTGTGTTCTCTAACTGATGGATATTTGGATTGTTTTCAATTTGGACTGCTTTGAACAAAACTGCTATAAGCATTTGAACAGAAAAAAAAGCGTTGTTTAGACATATGCTTTTATTTCTCTTATGTGAGTACGTAGAAGTGGAATTGCTGAGATGTATGGTACCTGTATGTTTAATTTTACAAAGGACTGACACACTGCTTCCCAAAGAAGCTGAGCCATTTCGGGTGCCCACCAGGATAGATGAGCTCACCAGCCCTAACAGCACCTGCTGCTATCAGTCCCTAAATCTAGGGATTCTGATGGGTGAGTTACAGTATTTCATTATTGTTTTAATTTGCATCTCTATAATGACTGATGCCATTATAGCATCTTTTCATGTGATTAATTTTCTACCCATATTTCTTTTATAAATGACTGCTTTAATATGTTACTCTTTTAGAAAGAACTGGGGGCTCTCCCCTGCTGGTACTGTGGTTAAGAATCTGCCTGCCAATGAAGGGGACATGGGTTTGATCCCTGGTCCAGAAAGAGATCACATGCTGTGGATAACCACAACTACTGAACCTGTGCTCTAGAGACCCAGAGCTGCAACTCCCGAGCCCATGAGCCACCACTACTGAAGCCCACGAGCCTCAACACTGCAGGCTGAGCTCCTAGAACATGTGGTCTGCAATGAGAGAAGCCCCCACTCACCGCAAAGCCCGGACACAGCAAAGAAAGCTGAGCAGCAAAGACTCAGTGCAGCCAAAAAGAAAAATAAAAAATATATATATAAATAAAAATTAGAACTGGGTTTTTAATTGTTGCGTTGTGACATTGCTTTGTGTATTTTATATACAAGATTTTTATCAGAATTTTTGTGCAAATATTTTCTGCCAGATTGATAAATGTCTTTTTACTTCCTTAATAGAGCTTTTGAAAACACTAAAGTTTTTAACTTTTAGGAAATGCAATTGATTTTATTTTATTTTGGGATTAACACAATTTCTTTCCTCTAGGAAAGCGTCCCTTAACCTCACTTCTCAAGGTTTTCTTTGACAAGTTATTTTGCAATTTTCATATGTTTAGCTTTATAATTAGATCTCATGTTAATGTCAAGATAAATTTTGCATACAGTATAAAAAAAGACATAGATATTTACTTGTTTGCATATAGATATAAATTTATTGCAGAGACTCTTCTTATCCAATGATTTACTTGTGCATTTTTGTTTCAATTCCATGTGCTATATAGGAATGGGATTATTTATGAAATCTATAATCTGTCTCATTGATCTTGATGTTCATTTATAGTAATATCATACTCTAAATAATGTTTTACCTAAAATGCAGATCATGTTATTATATTATTATTTAACTTTTTATCAAATATTAAAAGTTGACATTTTAGTTCAGAAAATATAATTTAGCCTTGAGTGCAGCTTTTTTTTTAAGTTTATTTTATTTTATTTTTTCATTTATTTTTATTAGTTGGAGGCGAATTACAATATTGTAGTGGTTTTTGTCATACAGTGACATGAATCAGCCATGAATTTACATGTATTCCCCATCCCGATCCCCCCAGCTTTGATTACAATTGTTTTATCACAAAATTAGAATTTAATTTATACTGACTTTCAAATGGCCCATTTAGTAACATCAGTAACCTATCTATGCATAATTGAGTATCATTCAGGAAAATGGTTTAACAGCTGTGTTTTCTAGAATAAAGAATGAACTCAGTACTCATAGTTCAGGAAATTTAAAAAGTCTTTCATTTTCAAAACACATAGCAGTCTTTTAGCAAATATTTCTCTTAGGTATTTTTTGCTTTTTTCAACTTCCAAACTGCAAACTGTGAGAAACTATTTTCTTAATAAATAAGTTAAGGAAACTATATTTTCTAATTTTATTTAGTGACACAAAATACTATATTTTTCAGCTTTTATTTATTGACAACTAAAAATGTTTATGTTGCCAAAATTTCTTATGCAATTTTGCATATTCCTAATTTTAATACTCTTTTCCATGCAATGTTTGGATCAATGTGATTTATCACAATTTTATTGCACATGATTTCAGAGTAGATCTTCCTGATGACTTTTTGAGATGACACAGTTGACATATTTGAACAGTTTTATTATAAAGATAGAACTTGTATATAGAAAAATGCACCAATACTAAGTGTACAATTCAATGATTCTAGTCAACTCACAGAGTTGTGTAGACATCAAAACAATCCAGACTTGAAGTATTTCAATGACAAGGCTTCCCATTGTATTTGTTCTCAATCCATTTCCACAAGCACCCTAATCCTAGGGCAACCATGGATGTGCTATGTCTCTCTTAAAAATTTCTTTAAAAAAAAATTATTTTTTCATAAAGTTCATAAAAATGTAATTATATGATACACAGTTTTGCATATAGGTTTTTCATGTAGCATAATTTTTATCCATTTTAAATGCTGAATAATATTCTATTGCACAGATAAATCATTTTAATCTGGTTTTCAGTATACAAAGATATTTTCTTCGATGAGCTATGCTTTAAGTAAAATAGGCTAAGATTGAAAGTATGGTTTGGAATGTCAGCATATCAAAAATCCCAGAGAGCATTATATTTATCAGGTAAGCAAATCAAATCATTATGTTTATCATACAATCTCATCTATATTATTGATTTTTATTTAAAACTTTATAAACATTTTAATTCAAAAAAGCTATGATCTCCTAAAAGTTACCTACTTATCATTTGCACATAAAATTAATAGCTATTGTAGTTTGCCATTGTTATACCCAATTTAAGCCTTAACTAGAGAAACCAAGCACCTAGTATGCCCAAAGAAAAATCATGCCCTATAAGCCTCTGAAAAAAATTCAGCCTTTCTTGGTAATTAAAACAAGTAAATTAAAATAATGCAATGTATGGAGGAAGGACACTCTGATTTCAAGCTATAGTAAAAGCTATAGCCATCAAAGCAGTATGGTACTGGCATAAAAGGAGACACAAGAAAAATGGAAAAGAATTAAGATCCCAGAAATAAACCCATGCATATATAGTCAACAAATATTTGACAAGGGAGCCAAGAATACACAGTAGGGAAAAGACAGTCTTTTCAATAAATTGTTTTGGGAAACCTGGATATTCATATGCAGAAGAATAAAACTAGACCCTTACCTTACACCACTCAAAAAGCTAACTCAAAATGGATAAAGAGTTAAATTTAAGGCCTGACATCATAAAATTATTAGAATAAAGCACAGAGAAAAACCCTTTGACATGTGTTTTGGCTGTATGGTTTAGTTATGACAGCTACAGCACAGGCAACAAAGCTCAAATGAGCAGGATAATCAATCTATGATTCTACAGAACAACAGCAAGAAAAAAGCAATCAACAAAATTAAAAGGTAACCTATGGAATGGAGAAAAAAATGATATATGTTATATGATAATGTGTGTGTGTGCTCAGTCATAGCCGACGCTTTGTGACCCCATGGACTGTAGCTCACCAGACTCCTCTGTCTATGGGATTTTCCAGGCAAAAATGCTGGAGTGGGTTTCCATTTCCTTCTCCAGGGCATCTTGCCAACCCGGGGATCGAACCATAGTCTCTTGCATCTCCTGCATTGGCAGGCAGATTCTTTACCACTGAGCCAAGTGGGAAGCCCTTATATGATAATATGTAATTATATAATTGTGTATTTATATAATTGTGTATATAATTACACAAGTGTAATTATAAATCAGATGCATTCCAACATGGTTACTCTATCATTCAAATCTTTTTGAAGTCAGGATCCTCATACACTATGTTAGCTATGGAGATACACACATTTTAATAAGACCTCTTATGAGAAAGTATTATTCTCCTGCCATTGGCTGGGATCTTGAAAACCTAATTCATGCCTTTTTCCTCTGTGATGTACTATCTATTTTAGCGGATAATATAGACTAGCTATTAAAGTGTGAGCTTCACTTAATTAGTTTTTCTTTGATATCAATTTTGTAAGTAGATAGTAAGAGAGTAATCCTTAACGTGTCATATAATATTTAATGTTTTGTCTTTTTTCCCACTTTATTGATAGATAACTGACATATAAATAAAATGGCAAGCAAATTGAAGGCGTATTTTCATTAATAGTATATAAATGAGAAAGTTGGCACTTCAGTAATTGATATTATCCTTTAATCTTATGATTTGTATATCATTACAATATCTGCCTAGAGTCTGAAAAAACAAAAAGTCATTTTGGAGGTACATAGTTTAGTTAAAAATTGATGATGTTTTCTTTTAATTTAACAAAGTCACAAGTGAAAGTAAAGGGACTAGCCCCATATAAAAAAATATATATATTTCACTTTGAAAATTACACATTGTATTTTAGGGAGATTATTATGCTTGTAAATTTGGTAATAAATTATAAATGTAACAAGTCTTTTTTCAGTCATTAAACCAAGTTAAAAATAGTTTCACTGTTAACCTAGCAAACAATTTGGAGAAACATAGGAAAAACTACTACTGAATGATTGTGAAATTAAAAAGTGTAACGCCACAAGTGGTTGTCTGGATAACTAGGGCAAAATTATAGTTTCTGTTTTGGGACTGGATCTCTTAACTTAGAGTATCACTTAGAGGCTTGAATACTGACCTGAAATGAAGGAACAAAACTCAAACACATCTGGGAAGTCAAAAGAAACCTTTGTAATAAGACAAGAGGAAATGAAATGGCACTCACAGGACTCTACTGAGACCAAAGTGATCAATACAGTAGGAGAATTATGTAGTTATATTCATAAAATAAATATTTTTGTTTGACCATACAACTTAATACCCAAATATCCTAACTTCAACTAACATTTTCTTATTACCCCAATACTTTCAAAACTACTTTATGAAAACTTCGGGAAAGATGGTCTTTGAGGTTTACCTGGCATTAGGCTATGAATTGTTTATGTACACACTTAAAATTATTATTAACTTATTAGCAAGTATACAAAATAAATTTTAAAAATCCCAGCAGTTCTCCAAAGCTAAGTTAATAGGGAGTCATGCTGGTCATACTTTAGAAATAAAGATTTTTCATAAAATTGGATTTATAAAAAAATAGAAATTCCTAAGTGAACTTCACATTATGATAATATTTTTAAAGAGTTGATGTCTTTAAGTAGAAAATAACTTCATGCGTGAATGGAAATCTCTTAATAGACTTTGGGATCAAATAAGATTACAAATTGGATGACCCTCTTCAGAATTTGTTATGGCCAATCTTTCCATTTTAGCCATTTTGATGGGTTAAAAGCTGTGGGGTTTTTTATGTTTTTTGTTTTTTTACATATTTTTTAATTCTCCTCTAAGACTGTTTTATTTATTGATTTTTTTTTTTTTTTTTTTTGTGGCTGTGCCAGTCACAGCAGGAGGAATCTAGTTCCCTGACCAGGGACTGAACCAGGGCCCCTTTCATTGAAAACACAGTCTTAGCCACCAGACCATCAGGGAAGTCAATAGTTGCATTTCTTGACAGCTTCAAATTTTGTTACTTCAGTAAAAAAATGGTGCTGAATATTTTTTCATATACTTATTGGCTATCCATATATCTTCTTTGGGGTGAAGTGTCTACTCACATACTTTGCCCATTCTTGATGAATTGTTTTATCTCACTTGAGTTTTGAGGGTTGTTTATAGATTCTAGACACAAGTACTTTACCAGATATATGATTTCAAAATATTTTTCTCAGTCTGTGGCATGGCTTTTAGTTCTTCTAACTCTTCTCCAGAGAAGCAGTTAGTCTGGATTTCATTATTTCTCACACCGAAGCAGGGCCCTTCTGAGTACTGTACCAAGAGCTCTGTGAATTATTAGATATTCCAATCTGCTAGCTGAAACTGACAATATTCTTAGTGTGTACGTGCCATACACCACTCCTTATAACCATTCCAGGTCGTTTCTATGTCTGGTCTTATGAGATCTTCAAAGCCAGTCATTCTCTAGTGAATTTGACATATAGTTTACAAACAGCATTGGTTTTAGGTATATTGGGCTTCCCTGGTGGCTCAGAAGGTAAAGCATCTGCCCGCAATGTGGGAGACCAGGGTTCAATCCCCAGGTTCAGAAAATCCCCTGGATAAGGAAATGGCAACCCACTCCAGTACTCTTTCCTGGGAAATGCCATGGACGGAGAAGCCTGGTAGGCTACAGTCCATGGAATCTCAAAGTTTCGTACACAACTGAGCAACTTCACTTAGGTATACAACAAACGGATTTGATGCATGTATGTATTGCAAAATGATGAGTTAACATCCATCACCTCACATAATTACATTTTTATACCACAATAAGTTTAATGTTCATCTTTTTCTGTTTAGCTTATGTCTTAAACTATGATCTAATTAAGACCTTTATAAGATCTTTTATATCTTAGCTAGTGTAACACCTCAAGTTACACCCATGTTGTCACAAATGGAAGATTTTTTTCTTTTTTAGAGCTGAATAATATTCCATTGAATAGATATTCTATGCTTTCTTTATCCATGCATATCTATCAATGAACATGTGTTCTTTCCATATTTTCACTATTATAAATAATGCTGCAATGAACATAGTACAGATATGTTTTTGAATCAGTGATTTAATTTCCTTAAGAAAAATACTCTGAAGTGAAATTGCTGGAGCATATGATTGTTGAATCCTTAAAATTGGCAATGAGTCAAGAAAAGAATCTGAATAAATTTCCGACCTTGATATCACAGCATCCCTACTTTTTGAAAGGCAACAAGTTATATCTTACTCAACCAACCAATAAAGTCTTGTTTGAGTTTTAAATAGGTAACATGTACTTCATTTGACATTAGAAAATTTTACTTTTATTAGTTTTTACCAATCCACTCACTCTGAGTTAAAATTCCTTGTTGTGGCTCCTTTAGGTCAAGAAGGTCTAGAATTGTTTAAAGAAAGTGCTGTAGATCCATTACCTAACTAGAATTTAATATGAATTAAAATACATAAAACCTTAAGTTCAGATAAAAAAAATTAAAAATGGGAGATATGTCCCCAAATACAATAATACAAAAATTTTTCTTGATTAATACATGTGTCTCACAGTTGATTTTTTTAAAAAAGCATAACGGATATATATGAAAGGAAAAAAAAATAGTGGTATCAAACAATCAAAACTGGATCTTTTTTCATAATTTGCTTGCAGGATTTGATAAAAGGAAGATGTGAGTGTATAATACAGCACAGTTCCCTACAATCAGTTAAAGCACATAGGGAAACTACATTTGCTATATGACACTATACCTTTAAACTTTTCTTTCTGGGATTGCCATAATTCAGTTTACTTGAAAATTTCTTTTTTTCTTGACTAAATTCTTTTTGATTTATGTAGACATATTATAAAATTACTAAACCTTATACAAAGTTTGAAAAATTTAAATTGAAGTACCCTCTGAAGAAAACACACTGTTCATGTGAAGCAAAAATAGTTTACCTTATAATGTCAAAGGTGAACTCAAGATCTAAGATTCTGTAAAGAATGATGTGATGCCTACAACAGCTCTTTTCATGATAATTTATTGGTACAGAGAAGAAGAAAAATGGATCAAGTCTGTACCTTGTTTGAATGGCATCAGGTTTCATTCTTTTACTGTAGTGTTCAATTCCTTCAGGTCATGGGGAAGTAAAATGAATAATAATTGATTTTCAAGGTTGCCAGCAGCCACTAATACTTCCAAGTTGGCATTCAGATATTATTGTATTTTACATTACAAAATCTTAAATAAACAATGAAGAAAATTAAATTTTGACCCAGAATGTTACTTCAGGGTAACAAACACAATATTTTGATTCTGTTCAGCATCTGTTGTTTTTGACAATGTATTAATAGATCTTAAAAGTCTTCTAATAACTTCTGCCAACTTAGTAAATAAACTAAATGCTGGTAAATAATAGTAAGTCAAAATGAATTGAAAGAAGAAAATAAAGAGACAAATAAAAATATATTTTATCAATGATAGAAACTTTAAACTTGTTGCAAAATATCTAATTTTAAATATTTAATTGTTGGAGACAAAATCTGAATAAATTAATGTAATAAAATATGTACCAGTGAATATTAAACTGAAAATATCAGGACTCCTATATGGAGTTAGACACAGCTATGGTTACCATAATGTGAAAAAAAAAAACAACAGTTTTTCACTTTTTTAGTTTTCAAGTGAAACAGAAAAAACAATATAAAAGTATACTTTGATTAAATATATTTTCAATCATTAAAAATATTATTTAGCTTGGTTCCTAATTTGAACTCTGAAACTATAATCTCTGTAACCTAAGTGATTAAAAGTTTAGTCTTTTCTAATATTGAATTAGTTATATAACCACCCCTCTCTTATTTCTACAAGTGGAATATTGTAGTGATCTTCCTTTAAAAGGTGCATGCATTTCTTTAGAAATGAATAACAGCACCACGTTACTGAAAAGCCAGACACTGTTTTCTTATATTCTGCTTACTAATGGTATTAAATAATAGCATACTCTTAATGGAGTGAAACAGATTTTAGGTCATTTAAAAAGGTTTTGAGTCAACTATATATAAAAATGGTGGTGTTTTTGTAGCTGTCGTTTAGTCACTAAGTCCTGTATAACTCATTTGTGACCCCACAGACTGTAGCCCGACAGTCTCCTCTATCCATGGAGTTTTCCAGGCAAGAACTCTGGAGTGAGTTGCCATTTCCTTCTCAGGGGATATTCTAGACCCAGGGATCAAACCCACAACTTCTGCATGGCAGGTGGATTTTTTTACCACTGAACCACCAGGGAAGTCATAGACAAATATTATAAAACATATTTTATGTATTTGTCAGTGTTTACTAAGATTAACTTTTTTATTCATTAAATGACAGAAAACACGTGGAATAACTGAGGTAATAATGAATTCCAGCACTAACCAGAGACAGAGCACACTCAGTTTTTCTCAGTGATTGTGTTTTTTCCCTGGTGGCCCAGATGGTAAAATATCTGCCTGCAATGCTGGAGACCAGGGTTCAATCCCTGGGTCAGGAAGATCCTCTAGAGAAGGGAGTGGCTAGCCATTCTAGTATTCTTGCCTGGAGAATTCCATGGACAGAGAAGCCTGGTGGGCTACAGTCCATGGGGTCCCAAAGAATGAGATACGACTAAGGAACTAACTAACACTTTCACTTTATACTTTTTAAGTAATTCTGGGTATGATTCTGATACTGCAGAAAGAGGAAGATAGAACTAAAAAAAGATGTGTGAAGGATACTGACAGTGATGAAGGCTGGACACACACATGCTGCTGTCCAAGCAGGTGAAATGATAGCAGGGAAACTTTTTTTTATCATCATTGGACATCAATAAACTGAAGAGAAATCCTCTCAGGAGTCATTTAAAAATGTAGGCATTGCAGGTGTCCCCTGATTTACAATTCAGAAATGATCACTCATATTGTCTACTTATATGTCTACAATACTTGCTTTAATCACTTATGATAAGACAGAAATAGTAAAATTAATTATGTTCTCTTGGTATCTTTTGATCTCTCTCTCTCTTCCTCTCCTTTTCTACCTCTCTCTCATTACTTTCTGTGTAAAAAAAAAATGTGACATATTCACAAATAAATTTACTCTTCAGTTACTTACTTTTCTTATAAAAAGACAAAGTGTTACTTGTAGTCATGGGGTAGGATCAGAATCGCTACTGCCACTCCCACTGTAAATAACTAGAATGAGGAGCAAAAACATAGACAACTACAGGTTCCAACCTTTGCAAAGAATCAATATAAATTTAAGATTGTTGAGAGAAGGAAATTGTTGATTTGGACTTCCAGTGAGGGAAAGGACACAGAGTGAGACAATGACAGAGAGGACCATAGAAAAAGGAGCTGTTTAGCAAAAGGGCTTTAGGAAAGCTCTACCTAGGGACCCACTGGAGTCTTTGCCTAGATACTAATCTATGCATCTATGGATGGAATTTCCAAAATGCCAGACAAAAATTAATTTCCAGGTTAAAAAACAACTATCAAGGAGCTGTAAGTTGAAAGAATTACCACAGCTCAAAAAGGACTAGAAACTGTTGGACATGCCAACAGCCAAAGTGCAGAGACTTTGTTAAGTGTAGGGGCCATTCAATAGAAAGCCCAGAACAGTCTCATCAGAGTAAGGGGGCTGAATGGGCCACAAAGTAAAGACTATTCTGGATTGTCCAAAATAATAAAAAATAAACTTTCAGCTGTGAAAATTCATGTTTAAATAACTTAAATGCTTATCAGTAAAAACTGCAACTTTCCTTAAAAGAGCACAACAATATCAAGTATTTGGCAACATAAAATTAATCACTTTTGACATCAAATGAATGTATGAAACGTGAGGTAGCAGAAAAATATGACCCATAGCAAGAAGAAATATCAGATTATATGGACAGAAATGAAAGTTTTAAAAGTTATCATTAATATGCTCCAAAATTTACATGAGAACATGTATATAATGAAGAGTCTATAAATAGGCAAAAGTTTTCCAAAGATAAAAAGGCATGTGAAATGGATATTTCACTGAAGAATTAATAATTAGTCAAACTGGAGATCTAACAATGAAAACTATGAAATAAAATCATAGAAAGAAAGAAAGAAAGCTAAAACACACATATATACATGCATACATGCACAGGGACAAATATCAGGTGGGTTTTGGAACAAGAGTAAATGATCTGATATATATGTAACTGGCATACCAGAATGAGAATAAAGACACTAAGAATAATTGAGAAAATAATACCCAAGTGTTTCCAAATGAAATAAAAATGATAAACTCATCATTCCAAAAATGAACAACAAAATAAAGGCTTATATATTAAGATCTAAAAGAAGCAACATTGAAAATTAAAAATATTTAAAATTTATATTTTCTCTATTCTATTCAACTATTCTTGATCTGTTTTTTTCTAGTACTGTACATAAGGTATCCCATTTTCTTAGAGTACCATTATTCTAAATAAATACTTTTGTATCTACCAATGCTAATCATTTGGTCAACGATTCCATGTTTTCCTATATGTGAGTTGGTTTCAGGCCTAAGCATTTTAATTGCATCTCACCATTGTTTTATTATTTACTCCTTTCTATAACTGCTTAAATATTTATCTGTTTATGCTTCCGCATGTTGCTATCTAGTGGCTAAGTCATGGCAAGGCTTTTGCAACCCCATGGACTGTAGCCCCTCAGGTTCCTCTGTCCATGGGATTTCCCAGGCAAGAATACTGGAGTGGATTGCCATTTCCTTCTCCAGAAGATTGCTCCAACCCAGGGATCGAATCCATGTTCTGCATTGGAAGGCAGATTCTTTACTGCTGAATCACCAGTGAGGCCCCTCTACATGTTAAGCAACTTCAGAGCATAGACAGCATGTTGCTCACTTTTTCTACATCCAGCTCCTGCTTTCATCAACACAAAGTTACAAGAAAGAAAATATGAAAGACAATGTCATCAGTTATCTAAATACCTAAAGGGTACCATTGTCTTTTTGTAGGATTTTACCCTTAATAGTAAATGCAGTTCCAAATTGTATTTAACTACAGGAGAGAATGATTTCTAGGAAATGGAAATAAATATTTAAAATCTAACCAAAATCCTACATTGAAATTATAGCAGAAAATGGTTGAACTGGTATCAACAATAAAATCTCAGATATATCATTTTCTTATCATGACAAAGTGTACCCTTCTGAACTATATGCCTGCTATTTCCTGTCAGTTCAAAAGAGGTCTCTTGACAGTAGGAAAAAAAAATAACTGTGAAAAAGGGAGAGAAATATGTACACAGTAGCTATTTACATTGTCATGGATTATCTATCATTTTGAGAGTTTTGTGCCCTGAGCAGATATGCAGTTATAAAACATTACTGAATAGGACAGAAATGAGATAAAAGTGGCTTCAGCCCTTTAGTAGGGTGTAACCCAGGGCAAGTGTCTTGACCATTCTGAGCTGCCCATTAATAGTCTCAAGATTAGGACTGAGATATGACCAAACTTGCATGGTTTCATGGTTTAATGAGGACTCAGTTAAGTAACAACAGGAAACAATATTTGTGAAGTTTTATAGTAGAGTTTGCTCAATAAATGTTATTTGATTTTCAATATTAAGAGTGATATAACTGTAGACATAGTGTCACAGATGTAAAAAACCAAACTTATGGGGGAAGAGGGGAGAGGAAAAAATTGGGAGATTTAAACTGACATATACATACTACTGTCTATAAAATAGATAACTACTAAGAACCTACAGTGGAGAAGGAAATGGCAACCTACTCCAGTGTTCTTGCCTGGAGAATCCCAGGGACGGGGGAGCCTGGAGGGCTGCTGTCTATGGGGTCGCACAGAATTGGACACGACTGAAGCGACTTAGCAGCAGCAAGAACCTACTGTTTAGCATAGGGAACTATACTCAGTGCTCTGTAATGACCGATACAGGAAAGAATCCAAAAAAGAATGGATATGTGTATAACTGATTCACTTTGTTGAACAGCAGAAATGAACACAGCATTGTAAATCAACTATACTCCAGTAAAAATCTTTTTTTTTTTAAAGAATGGTACAATTGCATATTTCCTTTTGCTCCACATCTACAGTCCATGGGGTTGCAAAAAATTGGACATGACTTAGCAACTGAACAACAACAGCAATCATAACCTACAAGGCAAGTCCTTCAGGCATTCTGGCAGATCCACTCAGTGTATTTAAATTCCTAGCTTCCTCACCTTCATTCCCATTCTCCAGCTGAGGCCTTGGGCAGACACGGGCTTATATTTGGGGAGGGAAGGGAAACCTTCAAGAGAAAACTTTTCCCCACTTTGACTTAATAACTACATTCCCACAGTCTTTTGGACTCTGTGGGAGAAGGCGAGGGTGGGATGATATGAAAGAATAGCATTGAAACATGTATATTACCATATGTGAACAGATTGCCAGTCCAGGTTTGATGCATAAGACAGGGCGCTCAGGGCTGGTGCACTGGGATGACCCTGAGGGATGGGATGGGGAGGGAGGTGGGAGGGGGGTTCAGGATGGGGGATACATGTACACCCATGGCTGATTCATCTCAATGTATGGCAAAAACCACCACAATATTGTAAAGTAATTAGCCTCCAATTAAAATACATAAATTTAAAAAGAATGCTTCACTACATTCCCCTGCCTTGCCCTCCCCAGGTTATATCACACCCCCATTCACCTCCCTACCCCCAGCTTGGGGTGCATAAAACTGCTGGAGCCTTTTGTTCAGGGCTTCCTGCAAAGCAGGGCAGAGCCCTTATCTACCTGGCTCCAAGTGCCATTTCATGGGGTAAAATGCAATTCAGGCCTGAGCGTTTCTCTTATTTCATTGTAGTAAGGGATTGAAGTCATAACTCTTTCATTTCTGCACTGCTGCTTTTACTGGCTACCCCAACAACTGGTAGCTCCCCACCCTCCAAGCTCAGCCAAGCTCCTGACACCTATTAAAATAAAAAAAAGCCAGAGGTATATATTTTTAAATTCTTATATTTAAATAAAATTGCTTTGAACAAAAGGCTTCCCAGGTGGTACAAGTGGTAAAGAACATAAGAGATGCAGGTTTGATCCCTGGTGGGGAAGATCCCCTGGAGAAGGGAATGGCAACCCACTCCAGTATTCTTGCCTGGAGAATCCCCTGGATAGAGGAGCCTGGTGGGCTATAGTCCATAGGGTCACAAAAAGCTGGAGACAACCGAGGCGACAGCATAGCAGACATACAGGCACACACTTTAAACAAAATGCAAAAGGAAATGATTTGCATGCTCAGCGGCTCAGTTGTGTCCGACTTTGAAATCTCATGGACTGTAGGCCGCCAGGCTCCTCTGTCCATGGAATTCTCCAGGCAAGAACACTAGAGTGGGTTGCCATTTCCTTCTCCAGGGGATCTTCCCAATCCTGGGATAGAACCCACATCACCTGTGGCTCCTGCTTGGCAGCAGATTCTTTTATCTCTGAGCCACTTGAGAAGCCCACCCAAAACTACACAATGCATCTTACTTAATTCATGAATATCTTTATAAGGAGCATCATTTTTAGTACTGTAGTTTTAAAATTCATTTTAATAACATGTTACATGTCTTTTAACAACATTTATTAATAGAATGCAGTATTATAATAAGCATTCCTGTTGACTGAAATTTAGTACACTTATTTGGATTTTTGTAGCAATCATATATATTGGAAATATAAATGTTTTCCAACTTTTAAGAAGGCAAAAGCTTTCATATAAGGAACCCCATCTGTAAACCTCAAATATTTGCTTATCTATTGATTTGAGAAACTGATATTCAGTATAAAAAAATTAGTTGCTGTTCTTATAACCAAGTACATGGCTGTGAGGAAAGGCAGCAAATATCCTTTTTTTTTTTTCCACAAGATAAGTGGATTGTCAAGGAAAGTTGGAATTCAAAACAACATATTCTTTTGATAAAACTTGCAAACCTTGTTCAAAGTCAAGAGCAGGAAAGAGACCCCTTGTCTCCATGAAAATAATGTAAAATAATTTGCTGCTGTGTTTTTGTTTGCTTGTTGTATTTAACCTTGTGTTATTAAGGGAATTAAAATTGCAAAACTACAGGGTTGAAGCTAAGGTTTTAGGTTTTAGGGCATTTCAAAAAATCTATTTGCGATAGGGTTCTGAATCCAAATATTTTTTCCTCTGTGATTGTTTTCCTTAAATTTCTCACTACAGAAGAACCTGAAAAAAAAAAAAATGTGAACAAGAGGGTACAATATGTGCATGCATGCATGCTAAGTTGCTTCAGTCATATCCAGCTCTTCGTGACCCCATGGACTGTAGCCCACCAGGCTGCTCTGTCAATGGGATTCTCCAGGCAACAAACTGGAGTGGGCCTTCTCCCAACCCAAATCCATGTCTCTCAAGTCTCCTGCATCAGCAGGTGGGTCCTTTACCACTAGCGCCACCTGCATACATATACAGTATGTGAGTCCTGATACTTTCCTTCCTCAGCTAGTGGGCTCACTAATAAAGCTGCATTTGCTGGAGACAGAGGTTGCATAGTTACAACAAGGCAGACTCATGGTCATTTTAAAACTCAACATTTTGTGCATCTTTATCCATGCAAAGTGTTAAAGTATTTCAATTAAATACTTTGGTGGGGAACTGTAAAAACCAATTTAGAAACCTAAATTGAAGATGTCTCCTTTGTTATTCAACATGTAACGTATTAGAACACACTTTTCTTTCCATAAAGAATTGATTTTTAATCAAATACTGAACATTTGTAGGGCTTTTATTTAAGCTAGCAAAGTAATTCCATTATTCTAATTGTATCCTACCTGCTTGAATTAATGAACCTAATTTCAAACCTTTTAATATATTTTAGTGCACATGTATTCATTTATGGTTAAATTATATGTATACAACTGAGTGATATTTTTAGAAGTCTTCTGATAATGATTTCTTCAAGGAAGGTATTAAAACTAGACAATAAATGTCATTTTGTATATTATTTGTGTTTACTTTTTATAACAACAGATGTAATTTATCACCCTGTGTTGACTTATTTGTCAAAATAATCTCTATTTCTAAATTATTTTTCTTTTGATTTAAGCAATTTGCCTTCAGTTTGCATGAATTAAATTGTATGAATAGAATTAAGAATACATACTCAAACCATTAGATTAAATATTTTGTATCAAAACTTATTTTTTATTATGGTAGTTATATTATCTTCTTACCTCAAAATGATCTACATATGGAATTGTATGTATACATTACTGCTGGATTTATTTTAATTTGGTAACAGATATTCATACTAAGGTTATGATTATTTATTAGCTCATTCTTTGTCTTTGTGGTTACATTTTTCTGATATCACTTTTCTCCTGAACATAAATTAAAGAACTTTCAGAACATATGTTAGAAGGTGAAAAATACTATTTCTAAGTGTAAAACATTTTTAATTTCAGATTTATTTGTGTAAAGGGTTAAGGTTATGTGAATGTCATCTCTTTATGAAGTACTACACTCTAGTTTTATTACTAATTCCCCTCTTCATCAAATCAAACACTGCATATGGTTATAACATTGATTTCCTAATTTTATGAAAATTACTCTACCAACAGCTGGTCTCTTGAACAAATGAATATGTCAATGACTGATTACAGATTAATGATATAGCTATTTTTCAAAGGTGTAGCATTTCACATTCAAATTTAGCCTCTTAGTAGTTTAGAATGCGTATTTAAAAGGAACACTCTCTAACTTATGCATTTAAATACTTTTATTGATATGAAATTGAATGTGTTTGAAGGCAGAGCATAAGCACTTTGGGAGGAAAAAAGGACTGAAAGAATTTAAATTTAGGATTATTGAAAAGCACATCTGCTTTGAATGTGATGATTTATCAAGATCAGCAGGAAGCAACTGCTAATCAAATTTGCCTGAAGACATCAGACAATATTCTATTATCAGACAAGCTTATTTAAGGTCATTTTTAAAATGTTTATTCAACTTGTAAAAATTTTAAAGTTGAATTAAAAATCAGAAAGTGCTCTGAAATTCTCCTTGCCAAGCATATTCTGAAAAACTTGTGTCATCAATGCATTTTAAATGATATGGGCTGCTAATCATAGCAATAGTTTTCTTACCCTTTGGGGACCTACAATAATTTCTGAAAATGAGTACTGTTTTTTTTTGTTGTTGTTTTCATTTTTACCATTTTACTTTTTGGCCTATCAGCTATTGTCATAAATGATTTAAGTATATACTTGAAAAATATATTTTATATTGGGTCTCTAGTCCATGGTTAGGTAAGCAATAACAAAGGTAATGGGATAAAATTAACAAATAAACCTAGTCTTCATATTAATACATTGAACATACCACTGTGATGCTTCCTAGTTTTGAAGAATTTTGCTTTCTTATATCACTATGATTGACATATTGAAAGATGAATTTCACTTGAAATTCATATTGCGTGTCATTCGGTTTGGAGAAAACTTTTACTGATATTAAGACACAATGCATTGAATGCACATAGATAAATAAAAGTCCTCCAGAACTGAAAAGTCTGCTGAAAAATGCAAGTAGTTGAAGGTGCTTCAATGAAAGCTACATTTTCACAAAATTACATTTAAAATCCTATAGATTTTTAAATCGCCATTTAAGTAAACCTGTAAGTTTTAGTTACTGGAACATGAGTTTATTTTGTCACATAAGTGAAAGTCACTCGGTTGTGTCTAACTCTTTGTGACCCCGTGGACTATACGGTCCTTGGAATTCTCCAGGCCAGAATACTGGAGTGGGTAGCCTTTCCCTTCTCCAGGGGATTGTCCCATCCAGGGATTGAACCCAGGTCTCCCGCATTGCAGGCAGATCCTTTACCAGCTAAACCACAAGGGAAGCCTTGTCACATAACTTTTCTACAATTTAATTCTAGCAATGGCAAAAATGTCAGCTGAGATCACAAGAGCATTTTAAGGAACTTAAAACAAACATATCAAAAACATAGTTATTAATGTCATCTTTTGTACAGAAGACAAATTCTTTTAAGTATATGTTACTGCAAATCTCAACAAACTGCCCAAGCTGATGAGTAACTCATACACTCACACATACAGGCACACACTCAAATTTAATCAATTTATCTGTGAGTTTTTAGGTACATGTGCAGCAAATAAGCTCCATAACCCAAGCTTGAAACTCTGCTGTTGTTCTAAAATAGTGTCTAAAGGAGGTGCGAAGAGCCAACTCATTTGAAAAGACCCTGATGCTGAGAAAGATTGAGAGCAGGAGGTGAAGCAGGTGACAGAGGATGAGATGATTGGATGGTACCACCTACTCAATAGATATGAGTTTGAGCAAACTCCAGGAGATAGTGAAGCACAGCAAAGCTAGCATGCAATAGTCCATGGGGTTGCAAAAAGTTGGACATGACTTGGTGACTGAGCATCAACAAATGAGGTGATTGAGGAAAAGGGAACATACTTCATCCAAGGTCGCATGATAACTAAGTGGTGGAACCACTTACACAAATTATACAAATATAACTTAAAGACAAATTTAAATGCTTAGAAATGAGTTTTTAACTCTCTACTTGAGGACTTTCCAAGGGTATTATTTTTGAAAGACACTGTTTTAATCAGTTCAGACTATTATTAAAAAATATGTCAACTGAGTGGGCTATGAACAACCAAAATTCATTTCTCACATTTTCTTGAGACTGGAAACTGGATATCAAGATGACAACATGGTCAGATTCTGGTGAGGACCCTGTTTCAGGACGCAGATCGTTGATTCTTGTAAACTCACATGATAGAGAGAAGAGAAGGAAGCTCTCTCCTGACTCTTACAAGGGCACTAATCCCATTCATGAAGGCTTCACCCTCATTACCTTATCCAATCCTGGTTACCTCCCTAAGGTCCCACCTCCTAATTCCTATCACATGGCAGGTAGAGTTACAACACAGGAATTTTCAGGGGGACACAAACATTCAGTCTGTAACAGTTCCTGTTCTATGCACTAAAAGCAATGAAAGAACACTGAAGGAAACTATTGATTTTAATTATACTTTTCTTATAAAATTAGATCTAGGAAACCTATAATTAATATGAATCAAATATTAGAATTAAAGCATAAGCCCTCACATAAAATAATACCTTGAGCACAAAATTTAAAAATACTTATTTGCATTTGCCTGTCTAATCAAGGCTATGATTTTTCCAGTAGTCATGTATGGATGCGAAAGTTGGATGGTGAAGAAAGCTGAGCACCAAAGAATTGATGCTTTTGAACTGTGGTGTTGGAGAACTCTTGAGAGTCCCTTGGACTGCAAGGAGATACAACTAGTCATTCCTAAAGGAGATCAGTCCTGGGTGTTCATTGGAAGGACTGAAGCTGAAACTCCAGTACTTTGGACACCTCATGTGAGGAGTTGACTCATTGGAAAAGACCCTGATGCTGGGAAGGATTGGGGCAGAAGGAGAAGGGGACGACAGAGGATGAGATGGCTGGATGGCATCACCGACTTGATGGACATGGGTTTGGGTAGACTCTGGGAGTTGGTGATGGACAGGGAGGCCTGGCATGCTGCAGTTCATGGGGTCACAAAGAGTTGGACGTAACTGAGTGACTGAACTGAACTGACTGAACTGAACTAAAAACATAACATGCTTATATTTTGGGCTATAGAACTTAGATTACATTTTTATAATTTTTCAGTTATCTTAATATATTTTAGAAAGCCAGAAAAAATTACTTGCAAATATATGGAGAAAGTCATTTATTTTAATTATTAAAATTATTTTCTATGCACAGGTGGTATTAATATTTTTAATTTACTATCTCCCACTTAGACTAGAAATAGACATAAAAACTTGCATTAAATGCACAGCTGTGCTTAATGCTTTCTAATTATGTTTTTATCATTTTTACTCTTTGTATTTATGCAAATACAATTAATTATATTGACTAAACCAATGATATACAATAATTCTTAACTTAGCATCCTAAATAAAACATGCATAGTATTTATAAAATTAGTAATTATTGCAATTACCTTAGTAAGAAATATACTCAATAGTAGAAGATTCAAGAAGCTTGATACTCAAGGAAAAACAAATTTGGGATAATTTGGAGTGTAAAAGACACCTATATGGAATTACATAAATCTTTCAACTGGGCTACCAAATACAGTTTGCTTTAGAGCTGATAACAGAGGAGTTTGCTATGAAATAGTCTCCGATTCTTAATTCATTATTTTAGAGAAAAATTTTACTAATAAATATTAGGGAAAGTTACCCTCAAAACCTATTATCAAATAATTTCTTTTCTCATAGAAAACAACATGGTTCTAGAACTATACTTGTATTTCTTAAGGAGAACAGTGATAATTTCTCCAAGAACAGGATCAATATGAATCTTTATCATCATATGATCTATGCATAAGCTTTTTCAAATTTTAATAATACATTAGTAATAATTCCGTCACATTTTGAGATTTGCAAATTTTATTGAGACTCTTTTATATCATCCTCAATGTTATATCATTACTACTAGTCATTACTGCCTATGAGTGAGTGAGTGAAAGTGGCTCAGTCGTGTCTGACTCTTCTCCAGGCCAGAATACTGGGGTGGGTAGCCTTTCCTTTCTCCAGGGGAACTTCCTATAATATGTAAGTAACTATTAATAGTTCTTAAGCATGAACTGGTTAGGTATGGAAAATATTGTACTCTGAATTAAAACTACCCATAAATACATATGCATATAGCCTGTATTAATATTAAAATAATCATATTAATATTTTACAAAATTTTACTTTCCTCAGAAAACTTACACCTACACATTTTATTTAATGTGGATTTATATGTATAATTCATTCAGCAAAGGCATTCAACAAGCAGTTGTATAGGTATAGAAAGAAATTGTGTGAGGATGTAGAGGCCATGTATGTACTTTTTGTATTAACTACTCTTACTGCTTTAATTTCAATGTAAGAGCACCTTGTAAAAGTCACACGCCTTGCCTTTACCTGTTTCTTGCTTTCAATGTGTTCAGTCTTCTTTTACTTTTAAGTATAATGATAGCTGTAGTGTCATCATAGATACCTTTTTATCATATTAAGAGTTTCCATTTACTCCTAACTTTTGAGTACTTTTGTCATGAAAGGGTGTTTAAATTTTTTAGATGCTTTTTTCTGCATCTAGTGAGAGTATCATGAAGCTGTTTTTTTTTATTTATTTATTTTTTCAATTAATATGACCTGTAACACTTATTGCATCGCATTCCTGGCCTAACCCCCATCTTGTTATGGTATATAGCCTGGTAGGCTACAGTCAACGGGATCTCAAAGAGTCAGATACGACTGAGCAACTTCACTCGCTCACTCATAATAATTTTATACGCTGATGAATTGACCATTCAGGTATTTCGTGGTGAGCACAGCGTTAGCTGCCCTCACCCAGTATACCAGTAGGCAGGGAGTGCCTGTCAGGGCCCAGGCGGGCACCACCAGGGTGGCGAGCGGCTCAGTGCTCACCATCACTGCCCAGGGGCTCCTGCTCAGTCCCAGGGACATTATGAGATCCGAGTCAGCCAGAGGTGCTGGAATCTTCTGAGTCAGTGACTCAGGAGGGTCTGACTGACTGTTACAGCCCTCTTCATTTGAGATTTATAACCATTAAGTCACAAAATGGCAGCAGCCAAGGCAAGTCCTCAAGCAGCCTGTCCTCTTGTCCTGTGTGTCTGTCTCTGCTGTAACAAGGTGATTTTACATTTAAAGAAGAAAGAAAACTAGAATGGAAGGAAGGAAGGAAAGGGAAAAGAGTGAAAAAACTCTTTTTTTTTTTTTAACAGAATCCCATCTTTAATGTCATTTATTTTTTGAGGTTTAATCAGGCCCCCAAAGTGCTCCCATCAGCTGTCTTTATGCCTGGTTCTCTCTGTTAAAATCCTCGTTAGTTAAAGATTAGCGTGTTGCTCTCAAGTAGCTTCCAGCCTCCTCTTAATGTTTTACAACCATGATTTCCATTACTTTCAACAGCACCCTTATGCCTGAGCTTCTCCTCTCTTCTGTTCCAAATTCAGCCTGTCCCCTAGAGCGGAAAGTCACTCAGCTCTTTGATCTTACTGCCTTCCTCACTCCAAGGTCAATCTCCTGGACCACTGTTGTGGAGCTGGGATGTGGGCAAAGCCAGTGGCCCAACTGTCTCAGAATGGAACCTCTGCTTCACAAGCAAGACTCTGGACAGGGGCAGTAGCTCGTGATCCTCTCAGCTTGCCTCTAGAGCATAAAATCTCTACCTTATGAATAATGTTTCAGCTTCAAACACTGAAGCTAAAGCTCTGATAATTTGGCCACCCGATGTGAAGAGTCGACCCACTGAAAAAGGAGAAGGAGGCGGCAGAGGATGAGATGGTTAGAGAACATCACTGATTCAGTGGACATGAGTTCGAGAAATCTCTGGGAGAGAGTGGAGGACAGAGGAATGTGGCATGCTGCAGTCCACGGGGTCACAAAGAGTGGGGCATGACTTAGCAACTGAACAACAACAAATGGATAGTGTTAAGTAGGAATGTTAGGAGCAGGTATTCTGCGACGGCAGAACCTGGAACAGAACATCCTCCTTAGGAATCAGAAACAGATGGGGAAAGGCAGTTTCAGCTCTCTCCCCTTTGTTGCCTGTAATACAACTCCTATAGACTGGAGGTGGGGAGCACAGGAAAAGCTCACGCTCACGTCCTGCATGTCCAGGAGCGATACTGTTCACTGGGCTGGGATCCAGAGGGACAGAGAACCCAGGCCACACCCACCTGTAGTGATGCCATCAGATGGAGCTGGCTGGATTTGGGCAGCATTGTGGCTCAAGTGCCACAGTCTCTGGGTATTCTGATCAGTATTTAGTCCATTTCTTTTTTTTGTCAATACATTTTTTATTCACTCGTTGTATGTCTTTAGGGCAATATTCAGAGGTTTTAAAGTTTGCTTTTTTAAAAAAGTAATTTTCACTGAGTATGAGTGTTTCTCTTCGGAAAGGATCCATTAGCATTTCAGATGCCAAAAGGCATTTTTTTTCCCAAAAATATATGCTACCATAAGGAATATAATTATCATCATTGTATTTTTTAATAATTATATGTGAAATATGTTCTGGGTAATGAGCTACTATTCTCAACAGTATATAATGATATTTTCTGTATATTAAATGATGAAACACATGAAGTTATCTAGCATAGGATTTGACGTGTAACTGATTCTTGATAAAGTTCTCCTCTTTTTGAACTGGGGGGCAATTTATGATTATGGATGATCTGGTATTCATCTAGCCTGCAATAAAGGGTCTTGCAAGAAGCTCTTAAGTTTTCTGTCTCATCAAAAGAAAACAGATGTTGCTAGGGAGATTTTCTGGAACTTACAATGTCTTATGTTTCATTTGCAAAGTTGTGAACTATATTTAGTTGTATATGTTTTCATATCAATAATTATTTCATGCTAATGTTTCCATATGGATATTCTTCTACCATCTGTTATTTATGCCTATAGAAGTATACCCAACTAGTACTTCTAAGACTATAGAGACTTCAAAGAACTCTGTAGGTGAAAGCAATAAAGCCTTTAACATCACAAGAGTGCCAGCCTCCTCCTAGGATCATCCTTATATTTGACCAAGCTTTATCAATACTATTTTTCCTGACCTCCAATATTTACTGCAATCTTACTCCCTTTTAGATATGTGCACTGATTTCAGTTTTTTCTGCTTTGCCCTTGGAACTTATTAAGTATGTAATTAAGATTTACCTTTTTGGCTTTTCTCCCTTTTACCTATTTATGAGATTTGATATTAATCCTGACATCCTAACCTGCCTTGAGCAGAAGTTAAAAAATTAAACTCATCCCTTTGCCAATTCCCTGAGCCAAATACCTCTTCCAAACTTTGAAAATTGTTACACACCAGAAGAATTTTGTATAGAATGTTTACCATTTGAATGAATTACTTGTAATTGCTAGAATTAGACATAGAGTTTAATACATAAACTGAACTATTATTGTTATCTTTAAAAGTGCAACAGGAGTTACAGGGGAGCTCTCCCTTGAAGGAAGGGTACCTGGGGTAGAGGTCAAGAAGTGGGGGATAAGCCAGACCTGAAAGGATTCCATTAAGAGAAGAGAATCCTGAGTGAATTAAAGAACATTAGTATAAGTGAAAGACTTAGAATCCATAAATCACTCCAGAGATACTTGAGGGCTAAAGGTTTATTGGTAGCAACACTGGAAGCTGATTTTTGAAAGGCAAGCTGAATTCAGACTGTGGAAGGTTTAGGTTTGAAAAACATAAGAACTCAACACTTAATGCTACTTCTGTTGCTCTGTTCTCCAGAATAAAGGAAGTTGATACATCAGGGAAATATCAGTGAATATTTTGAAATACAGAAAAAAGAGACATGGACAGAGCCACAAGTTAGGGATGTGAGTTGATAAGCAGTTAAATGGAAAGAAAGGAGATATCAGTGAGAAAAATCATGATGACAGGGACAACAGACCTTCAGATGGGAGAGAGAAGTGTCAAGTGTGACCAAAGCTTTAGAAAATAAAATAGGAAAACAAAGACAAAACCAGAGAGTAGTTGATCATGGGGATTTAAAGTTTATGTAATCAGTGTGTAACTGTTTATTGCTTCAAGGTAATATTCTGCATTACAACAAGACCTAAAATTTAAAGTAATAAGCAGAGAACATGGTATATTATATCCAGAGATAATAAAACTGCATAGCCTCAAGTGTCTGCTGTGAAATTTCCTTTATAAAACATTAATTATATGAATGTGTCACATTAAGCAGTTCTTGGAAAGAATTCTTATGTTCCACTCAGAAAGCTGGATTGATTTTTTTCTGCTCTTGAACCATGAAAATTTCATTAAAATATCACTTCTCGAGGATCTTACTTTCATGTGTAAGGGGTTATTTAATATTGCCTATCAATTCAGGTAACAATTATTTCCAGTGGGCGATCTGTTCTCAAGATATATGGAACAGATTAGAAAGTCCCTGTAGGTTGAATATTTATTTATGAACAGTTTAATTCATTAAATTTCTCCTAATATCTAGAGTCAGAAATGTTGCAGAAGTCAGAAAGATACGCTTTTCCATTCAAGACACATGATTTATCAAAATTGCTCAGTGTGAAAAAATATTGTAACTCCCCATATACTGTAAGTTTATACATTTGGCAAAATGTAATAGTGCTTGTGATTTAGCTGACTTGAAATTTATTAATTTTCATTACTGGAACTAATTATGGCCATTTCTACTTACTATTTCCCTCATTAGAAAGCTCTAGTGTATGTCATTGTCAATTAATGACTCATCTCTCACTACCTCATCTGTGTGTTATATTAACTTCATGAGTAGTGAAGGGTTTAAGCATGTAGGTAGTTTTCGTTATTATTATTAATTGTGGGTGGAAAAGCAACTAGAAGTGTAGCAAAATGATCTGCATCACACCCAGGTTTTCTCATGCCTGAGGCTTACATTTATGGAGGCACTTTTTAAGAGAAATAACATTTTATATGTATTTATAAAGATATAAATTCTTGAATATTGGAAAGGGCCTATGCAAGTGTGAGTTCCTAAGGTATGCATCATGTTAAATATGCTTCTAAAAATAATTGTCAATATAGTATTTAAAGGATGAATTCAATTCCATTGAAGGAAAAGCCTTTATAATGTGGCATACTAGAAAGTGTAGATGAACTAATGACTTCTTTTTTTTTAATTAAGCTTGTGGCTAAAAAGTGATATAACCTCATTCTTTGATTTTGTATTATCAAATCGGCATACAGAATGTGTATCAAAAATCAGAACTTTTCATCCTTAATACCTTGACTATAATATGTAACTAGTAATCAACCCAATGTCATATCAATATTTACCCCAGAAGAGAGAGAAAACCCATAACAACTGTAAAAGTAGATATTACCTCCATAGGGAACTATTTGTAACACATGTATTTGACAAAAGGCAGATATTAAAAACATACAGAATCTCTACAAAGTAATGAAAGACAGATAATGATAGACAAATGAGCAAATGATAGTTCACACAAATATACTAAATACAATCTGTAATGACAAAAAGCAGATCAGAAGTTATCAAAGGATGGGGGTGGGAGGAGGGAAAAAATTTAAAGGGACACAAGGAGACATCTGGGGTTGTTGGAAATGGTTGTTATGTTTGGTTTTGAAATGGTTTCAAGTGTATGCCAAAACTCGTCAAGTTATACACCCACCACACATGAGTCTATTGTCATTAATTATACCTAAATACATTTGTTACCCAAAAAAAGAAAGGATGGATGGGTGAAAGGAAGGTACAAAAGAAAGGGAAAGAGAAAGAAAGGAGAAGAGAAATAACCAAAATGGAGAGTAAATATCATACACTGCTGTTGGCTGAGAATACCTGTGTCTGCTCTGGAACAGTATCTCAGTAACTTTTATACTATCTCCTAAGGCTATAAATGAGCACATACCCTATGACCCTGCAATTCCATGCTTGGGTGCTTATTCAATAGAACTTCAAGCATCTATTCTGCAAGTAATAGTGTGCTAGAATTAGGCTTATCTTTTGTCTGAATTAGCTAATCTGTTATAAATAGTGTTGTTCATAATACAGCAAAACCTGAAAGTAATAATGTCCATCATTAGTAGAAAGACAAGTAAATTGTGAAATATCTATGTAATCAAATACTATATAGGAGAAAACAAGTTAGGTAATGCTTCTACAATATGGATTTTGATCACAAACATAAAATTAAGAGAAAGAAATCAGACAGAAAAGAAAATATACTGAATAATAATATTTACAAAAATTCAAAGACCAACAAAATTCTTCTTTAGAGATTGGTAATCGGGTCCCGTTTGTGGAGGAGGGAGGTGTCCTGACAAGCCTTCTGACGTCCTATCTGTGGGAAGGCCTCTTCCTTGGTTTCTTAGTGACCACAAACTTACCTTCATGGTCACTTATTTATGCCTTTTACTTCTCTTTATGTTGTTTAACAATAAAATTTAATTAAACAATCATCAATAAAGAGATGAAAGAAAGAGAAGATTCAAAAACTGCAACTTTTAGTTTGTTTTTGTTTCTTTCTTAAATAAGATAAACTAAAAAAAATGGTGATTGCACACAGATCAAAGGGACATTTAGATTAGTAGTTTAAGGTCATGTTCAGTTTAGTAAATATTAAAAATGAGGTTTGCTTAAGTGTAAATAGATACCTCAAAGAACTTGAATTCAGAAGTTTCTTAGAATGAAAAGCATTTATAAGCATTTAATAATGCATATGTATATTTTTGTTTTGCCTTTCACTGCAAAAGTAGTCACAATTGTTAAATTTGAGCTACAATATCTGCATTTAAACCACAAACATTTCACTTTCCTCATAATTGAAAATGAAGGGACTCTTTGAAAGAGAGAATGGAGAAAGACCTTTAAAAAATGAGTTTTTCTGAAAGAAAATGTCCTTAGCAGCAATTTGACTTAAAGTTATCATTTTCTTCTTATAAAAAATACATGAAAGCTGGCCACGGCATGTTCACAGATCCTGGAAAATGGCCCACATGGCTGGGTTTGCCTTTGTTTGAACAAACCATTCTTATATAAATGGTGCACAAAATGTGAGTGCTTAAAGTTTAAAAGGTAGAAATACACATTAGAATAATTTTGATTTTTTAAACTGAATTTGACAGAAAAAAAAATCTCTACCATATTTAAATAAAACATAGTTGTGGATCCTACAGTATAAGTTAGAATTATTTTTAGGATAATGTGTAGTTTTCTATTTTTTGAGACAATGTAAATATTGGTTAAATTTGATGACCTCCTTATACTTAAGAAACTATAAGTTCATAGGGTAGCAGAGTCCTACATGACTGAACTTATATACTTAGGAATGGGACAACTTCCCTTGTAGCTCAGTCTGTAAAGAATCTGCCTGCAGTGCAGGAGACCCAGGTTCGATCCTTGGGTCAGGAAGATCCCCTGGAGAAGGAAATGACAACCCACTCCAGTATCCTTGGCTGGAAAATCCCATGCACAGGGGAGACTGGTGGGCTTCAGTCCATGGGGTCGCAAAGAGTCAGGCATGACTGAGCGACTAAAATGCACATACCTAGGAATAAAGAAGACTTTAAAAATTAAATATATATATTGAATATATATATTTCAGATGAGATAGCCATACTGTTCTATTTGATAATGTAATAATATGATAATATTTCTGAAAACTAATGACAAGGAATAAAGAATAAATTGGGTGAAATTTCTATCTCATTAAAATTTCATGATTGCTTGAATATTAATTTGGAAGAACTACTGGATTGCTTGTAAATATGGTAATAATAAGGTAAAATATTCTTCATTTTAATTGATAAATAAAATATTTAATTTGAAAAATTAAATATTGACCAGGTTTGAGGGAGGATGCATGAAAAAAAATGCCTAATGTATTTGTTAAAGCTTTTGTATAATAAACGAGGGTCTTCCCAGGTGGCTCAGTGGTAAAGAATCTCCCTGCAGCACAGGAGTTCCAGGTTCCATCCCTGAGTCTGGAAGAGGAGCTCCTGGAGAGGGAAATGGCAACCCACTTCAGTATTCTTGCCTGGGAAATCCCGTTATCATAGGACCCTGGTGGGCTACAGTCCATGGGATCTCAAAAGAGGTCGACAGGACTTAGTAATTTAACAAGCAACATAACAAATAAGCTTCTGTGAAAAATCAAAATGCATAAAAAAATTAAACACACATACTGGGTGAACAACTGTTATACATGTCTCAGTAGCAGAATTAGCTTATAGGAGAAACTGTGAACAAGTAGATGGGGAAAGTTTTGAAGGACAAAGCAGAAAGGTCCTGGTTTCCTCAGGATGAATGTCTGGTTCTACTCTGTTTGGGAGCACTGTCAAATGTGCTAAGTTGGTTCTGTCATGTAGGACTCTGCTACCCTACGGACTGTAGCCTGCCATGCTCCTATGTCCTTGGAGTTTTCCAGGCAAGAATTGTGCAGTGGGTTGCCATTTCCTCCTCCAGGGGATCTTCCTGATCCCGGGATCAAACCTGTGTCTCTTTCTCTTACATCTCCTATATTGCCAGTTTGTTTGTTTGTTTTTAACCACTAATTCCACCTGGGAAGCTGTCAGCCAACTCTGAATCATAGGAACAAGAGAAGCCTAAACTGGGACTTGATGAGGAGAAGCTTGCAAATACAAAAGTCAGGGAGATTTTTGACACCACAGAGATCCATGTGAAGGGCAACTACATACCACTATTAAACTAGGAAACTAAGACTGAGAGAGTTACCCATTTATAATTATTCCAGACAAGCATAAGCCCAGACTGTCCTGGGCACAATTAAAGCCACATCACTGATGTTGAACTTGAGGGCAGATTGGCTTGATGGATAGTTTGGCAGAACTAGTGTAGCCAAGATGCTCTATGAAACCAAACAGTTTCAGGGAAAAAGGAAGTCTTTAAAAACAGTCAGTAAAATCACAGACACTAAACCAATGACATTACTGTATATGTTTGGAACATTATATATGCAACTGCTGTGATCTGTGGTCAGAGGAAAAATGCTGAAGTCCTCAGAGTATTTGTAAGTCCAAAATATATCACCAAAGACAGGTGAGCAACAATAGAAACAGTGACTTTTGACCACTGTTCCAGCATGTAACCAGTCACCAACAGGAAAATAAACAAAAATGAAGAAATTGCAAAAACACGTCTGTTATTCGGAAGCAGCATGAAGAGCTGAGAAAAATAGAATAGTTTGTCAAAACTAGTATCTACGTAGGTCCAGGGAAAAAGGCTACTGCCAGGGGTGTTGTGCTTTAGAGGAGCAGCCCTATAAATGGTCCTGGATATCACGATATAGAAAAGCCAGTGACATAACGGGAAATACTGTCACCAGGGATTCAGAGCCTTCAGTTGGCGTGATGCTACTGGAAGGTGGAAAATACCCATTTCCGTGATCAACACTATTAAAGCTTTAGAGGAAATCTATGTAACATTTGCTTTCTACCCTTGATATGAAAGGCAACAAATTTCAAAGAGCCAGAAGTTTTATGAAGTTTGCTACAGCTGGCATAAAATTTTCTTCTTAATGTGGAAAGAATTTAAATATCAGAAGCACATAAAAGAAAAAATAATTGAATTTTCATATCTTTCTGTCAGATTCAATGAATGTAAAGAGTTCTTGAATATGGAATATTATTTCCCTATAATTCTGTCAAAGCTCTATACTTTATTACACTCAAATTCATGATTTCTGATAACTCACAAATTACTAAAATATTTGCCACAAATTACCCATGCTGGTAATTGTCCATGATGATAAGGAAATTTTTCAATATTAGCTATTAATTGTTATTCTTAAATTTGGATACAAATATCTGCACATAATAAGTACAGTATCTATTATTTAGATCAGAAACTAGAATTCCAAGGAGCTTTAATATAATGTTCAAATATCATACACCAACATCAGGTTGATTTAAACAAGTTTGATTTTTAAAAGTTGATATATATTCATTATAATTTATATTTTACCTGCCCATTTTAATGCACATTTTTGAAATATTCAGAGAAAAATTGTTGAAAATAGGTTTGAAACATTTTTTAAGGTCTTGAATTTTTACTGTTAATTGTATTCATTTTTTTCATGAAAACACATTTAAATTTAGTATACTTAGTATTGCATTACAATTTAAAACTTTATATTATATTAACAGATTGCATGATAACTATGATTAGAACAACATATAACTAATTTGTTGATACATGGACAAAAATGGATTTTATGGAATAAATAGAATTTATGTATACCCTTATTTTATTACTAATACCAACATTGATAGTATATCAACAGACCACACAGAAATAGACAATATTAGTTTTATTCAATCATATGATATTTTGCAGATTTTTAGCTTTATAAAATCATAGCTTTCATTTTATTTGTCCATTTTGTTGAAATGGAGGTATATTTTTTCATAATACAAGGAAAAATATTTTAACAGTTTTTTGCTTTCACTTACCTTGGAGGATAGTTGATTTATAATGTTGTGTTAGTTTCAGGTGTACATCAAAGTAATCAGTTATACATATATTGACTCTTTTCTTTTAGATTCTTTAACAGTTTATTAGCTTTACTTGTAATTTTAAATTTCTTAGACATATGGTATGTCAGTCTCTATTTGCAGAAGTCCAACAAATGTTAAAGCATAGCTGAACAATCCTCATATTGTTAGTGGGTCCTAAACAATTTAATGAATATCTGTTGATCTGCAATTCCAAATGGAAAGAAATAGTCCTGACATACAGGGGAGATATTTAAATAAATACAAATAAAAGAGGCTAAATCTAATGACTTCTACCTAGATTCCATGTGGAGTTTTCAAAGACTACATCAGTGTCATTATAAGTATTTCTTGAGTATTTACCATAGCATCAGGGCAGGAGATCAAAACCGCATTCTTTCAACAAGATACCATTAGGATTCAAATTGTAGTTTCTATGGCTACACACTGTTCTCTTTCCACTATGCTCCCTTTTAAGACTCAATTGATTGGTGTCATAAAAGAAATAGTTCACTATAGTATATTTCTCAGTTTCCTCTACTAAAAGTTGTACACTTACTAAAGAAGTAGGTTCAAGATAATACTTTATATATATGAACAACCAACTTTATTTTCTGCAATCCAAATCAGTAACATTAAACCATAATTCTATATTTCCCATTAGAATAAGCAAACTTACTGAAATTAGCAAGCTGGTATAAGTGTTTACAGAATGAATCTTGATGCACAATTTTTTTAAATTTTGATAAATAAGGGAAAGGTGCAGAAATTACTCATGACAGACATTAGGTACGCCAAAATTATATTCTCGCTTTTGCAGAAACCCTGATTTTGTGATTATTTTCAAATGTGAATTTATCAGTATTCACACGAAGTGATTTTTATTCTAAACATCTATAAAGATTATATGAATATTATTAATTTTTTGGCTTTTGGGTCAATAAAAATAATAGCATAATAATAATAATATCATAGGCCTTGAGGTACTTCTGTTTTATAGCATTAACATAAAATGCTGCTGTTTTCTTTTGATGAAATTCTAAATATCAAGGTATATTTCCAGACTATTGGGAAGCAAAGCAATTTTATGCCCTTTACCACTTATCTCTTAGAAAGATTACTTTATCAGTCCTTTAGAGAAGATTTTAACCTTATACTGAATCAGACTTTATTGTTCTTGATGTACTTCTGTTTTTAGAAGACAGAAGTCAATGCTTCATAAAATGTAAAATATAAATAAATACATAGACTACCATAAAACATTGTCTCTATATGAAGTTTAAGTGGGTTCAAAAAGCGTCAATAAAATATATGTTGCAAATTTACTTTTCAGTTCAGTATACAAACTTTTATTTGGTATGCTCTACCAAAGAACAAGTGCTTTTTTTTTAAATTATTTTTTTAAATTTATTTTTATTAGTTGGAAGTTAATTACTTTTTTAGAAAGAATGTTTACAAAAATTGCATTGATTTCCTGAAAATATATACTTCACATGAATAATATTTACAGGTAAGTTTTAAAATGTTTACCTTTTCTGTTACTTTGAACTAAACTTCATTAAAATAATATATCTAAAAGAAATACTTAGGTTTTTAGAATAATATAACTTGAACATAAATATATTTATACTTTTTAGGAACAAATAAAAATCTAATTTACTAAATTAAAATCCTATTTTTAGAAGGTTGTCTAAATATTATGCCAATACAACTATGATAAACATATTGTTTCATATTCCATTCGAATTGCTGAGTCAACCATATCAATTACATAGTGTATTATCACCAAGAAAAAATATTCACAGGGATTAATCGCAATATCCCTGGGGAATATTATGTTTCTCATAATAATGATCACAGAATTAATGTCAAACAGGTTAAAAGACCTATAGTTAAGAAGTAACATTAGGATGATAATAATATTTCAGTTTGGTATTGACATGTACACACTGCTATTTTTAAAATAGATAATCAATAAGGACCTACTATAAAAAATAAGAAAGAAGTTATCAGTAAAACACTGTTAATTAAAAAAATATAGTTTTTCAGAAATAAAAATCCAGAACCCATACTATAATAATTAGATAATGATATTCCTCTATTCAGGGGCCATTAACAACAATATTAAAAAGTGAAAGTCACTCAGTCCTGTCTGACTCTTTGTGACCCCATGGACTCTAGCCTGCCAGGCTCCTCCATCCATGGAATTCTCCAGGAAAGAATACTGGAGTGGAGAGCCATTCCTTTCTCCAGGGGACCTTCCCAACCCAGGGATCGAACTCAGGTCTCCCACATTGCAGGCAGATTCTTTACCATCTGAGCCACCAGGGGAAGCAATATGTGGGCTCTTAGTTCCCTGACCAGGGATCAAACCCAGGCCCCTTTGCATTGAGAACACAGTGTCTTAACTACTGAACTACCAGGGTAGACACTTAGTGAAGTCACTTAGTCGTGTCTGACTCTCTGTGACCCCATGGACTGTAACCTATAAGGCTCTTCCTACCATGGGATTTTCCAAGCAAGAAATCTGGAGTGGGTTGCCATGTCCTTCTAATTGGTATAAAAATGACAGAATTCAAGTCCTGAATCCATCCCTTAAAAGTCATCCTTCACAAACCCTGCACACAACACTGCTTATAGCATGACTTCTTCATCATCAAAATGGAGAAGCACATATCACATGATGTTGTTTCAATAATTAAAAAGGATAGGGAATAATTGTGATGACACTTTTCACACATTTATATATTAATCCTTAGCAAAGTCACTTAATGCAATGTCAGATTTACTATCCTTAAAATCAGAAAGTATAACTAATTTTACCAAAATGTTATAAATTTTTGCTTCATTCATTTCAAATAGAGTTCCATTCTATGACATGCTTGTCAAATAATTTAATTTTTATATCAAAATTGGCATGCTGTAGTCATTTAATGAATATCCGATTCTTTGTCTGTGAGTTATTTTCTATGTAGTAATTATTTATCTTTAAATAGTCGATTGTTAACATCAATATTTACAGTGATAGTCAAAGGTACAGAGAATAGGGGAGACTTATTTAAGTCAGGCAAGACCTTATGTCTCCTAGACTTCCCCATCTCTTTTACCAAAGTACTTTATTCTTTTTTTTTATGGTGAAGTTATCACTCTCTTTAAGGAGATTTTAAAGACATCACTCTGAAATTTTAAGAATTATCAACTAATGTCATACTTTTGAATTAACAGTTTTCTGATCCCTGAGAAAAGTATCTCAAAAAAATGACCTTGAATGGGAAATGCCTGAGTTGATACAATAGAGAGTGTAGATTTATCTCTAAGGTGTGTAATTGGAAATCTGAAGTCCAGAGAAAGGAAAAATGTTCATAGAAGGATTAAGGCAGTCCTCACCATTAGGATAAAGTCAACTCTGCTGCTGTATTGTTTAAAATATATTTGAAATGATAAGGTAATCTGTGCACTGTCCCCAACTGTTGTGCTATTAATGTCAAGTAGTTATCATCTGGCCAGTTCATACTAAAGACCAAACACAAGAGTAAATCTCTAAAGCAATAAGAAGAATGAATTTGTATGTTTCAAACGTCTAAATATTCACCATCCTGTACAAAGTTTCTAAATTTCTAGAGTGTTTAATTAGCATATAAATCCACGCTAGCCATTGAATATATATTGATAAAATAAATATAGGACTAATTATAGGTTGAACATTAAGTAATCTCACTTGTAACATCCTGTCAGTAACAACAGTGTGAGAAGCTTGGTGAAACTCTCTGCCAGAGAAACTTTTAATGCACTGTTCAAAATTAGCAGAGACAATTTTTCAATGCTTTCTGGAGATTGTACAAAGGGCTTAAAATAAATTGAGAAGCAGTTACTGCACAAGGTCTACAGAGATTTTTAACAACATTGGAAGGCCATGGACTTCATTTTCCTGTGAAGAACACTTCCAAACGTCTTGGCAACAGCATGTTTTTTATTGACTTACCCAGCTCTATGGTGCAAGAGAGCTCTTCAGGGTAGATTTGGCATCCACTGAACATCATTTCCATCTCCCAAGCTCTGTAGTCTGGAAGACCTATTTTAAGGAAGATGAGGTGTAAAAGCTGAGTAGCAGCCTAAGTTCTACCTTCTTCCCACGTGTATACACACAGCTCCTTCTCCATAGGGATCTGGGTGGGGGAGACCACAGGGAAGAACAAATCCTCCATCCCTCCCACCCCTAGTTCCTGCTCATGGAACAGAGGTCTTGCCCAGTCCAGGGAGAGTCAGAGCAAGCCTTAAAAATTGGCAGTCCCCTGACCCTGCCTGAAGGGCCTAAATATATCTGCATTATACTGTGGCACAATGAATGTTTTAGGGATGTGCTTACAGCAGTAAAGCAATTAACTAGGGAGCAGTGGAGACTAACAGTGGTATTAGTGTGATATGATAGAGGCATACCCATCAGAAGCTTAACAGGAAGATTTGGGAAAGATCCAGTCAAAGAGGCCTGTGCTAAAACCACCATCCATCCTATTTGGTTCAGAAGACTATGTTCATACTAAAGATGCTGTCCTCTCAGATGTAACCCTGTGATCTTTAGCTGGATGTGGAGCAAACCCATAAACTCCTTTAAATATGAAAGCAGTCTCCCAGCCACACACACATTCAATGGTAAATGGTGAAAATCTTTCTGACTGGGGGACTTATTTTCAACTTCTTGTATGTCAGAATCTTCTAAACTCTGCTGACACAGTGGCAACTGTTAGGGAGCTAGGCTTTAAAATGAAACATAAAAAAATAAAAAAGTCAAACCAGGGACATGAGAATGTGTGCAATATTTATAAATAGATTTAACTGATACAGTAATCAAGACAATGTGTTATTGATGAAAGAATAGACAAATAAGTCAGTGGAATGAATAGAGAGCCCCAAAACAGAACCATATGAATTTTGTCAATTAATCTTTGGCAAAAGAGCAAAGGCACTAACATGATAATCTTTACAATGATTGGTTCTGGAATAGTTGGGTATTCACACACACAAAATAAATATAGACATAGAAGTTATACTCATCACAAAAGTTAACTCAAAATGAATCACAGACCTAAATGTAAAAGTGCAGAACTTTAAAACTCATAATAAACAGCACAAGAAAGAATCATTGACAAATTGTATGTTAGTTTATTTCTGAGCCCTTGATTTTTTTTCCTTGGTCTGTGTATCTTTTTATTGTAATGCTATACTATTTTTATTACTATAGTTTTGTAAAACAGTTTGAAATCAGGAAGTATGATGTCTCCAATTCTGTTCTTCCTTCCAGAGATTGCTTTGGTTATTGGAGTCTGTCGTGGTTCTGATGAATTTTAAAATTGTTTTTCTATGTTTGTAAAAATGGCATTGGAATTTGGTAGAAAATAAATTGAATCCATAGGTCATGTTGAATATCATGGGTATTTTGACAAGATTACTTCTTCCAATCCATGAATACGGGATATATATTCATTTATTTGCTTCTTCTACAATTACGTTTAAAGGTTTTATATATATATATATTTTTTTTTAGTTTATAGATCTTTCACCTCCTTGGTCAAATTTATTCCTAAGTATTTTATTGTTCTTGGTGTTATGGTAAATGAGATAGTTTTCTTACTTTCTCTTTTGGATGATTTTTTAGTTTTATAGAAATGTAATTAATTTTTTGTGTTGTTTTTGTATCCTACAATTTTCCTGAACTTGTTAGCTCTAACAGTTTTTTGATGGGGTTTTTAGAGTTTTCTATATATGTGATCATGTCATCTACAAACAGACAATTTTACTTCAAAAAATACTTTACAAAGTACTGTAAATTTGCTAAGATAGTAGATTTCAGATACCTATGAAGATTCTATTCACTACAATTTTTTTAAGACAAAGTAAAGATGGTTCTATATGTTCCACACTCATGACTAGGAAGAAATGTGGATATGTTAAAATAATATTAATTCCACCTACAATAACACTTTACCTTCTATAGCTTGTGGAGATAAAAATAAAGCAAACCCATTGTATCTTTAGAGTAAAATATTGCACTTATTTACAGAATTTTCAAAGTACAAAATTCAGATTTTCCATTCAAATAGTAACACGCTTGTGTGATAGGCAGACTTCTCTCCCATGACTTTTGGCACCTGTTCTTATGCCTGTACGAGGTTAACTTCCATGGCAAGAGACACTGCAGATTTAATTAACATTATTAATCACCCACCTTTATTAAGGAACCTATCCTGGATTGTCAGGGACACAGTGCAAGCTCAGAAGCTCTTAAAGGCAAAAGATTTACAGCAGTGTACTTGATTGCTTTGCCTGGCTTGAAGCTGGAGATGGTGGTATAAGAAGGAACATAGGTAGCCTTTAGGAAAAGAGAACATTCCTGGTCAACAAACAGCATAGAAAAAGGAATGTTAGTCCAATGGCTACTGAAGTAGAGATGAATTAATTTGGAAGTGGATTCTTCCTTTGAGATTCCAATAAGAGTTCAGTCCACTTTAAACTTTGGCCTGATAAGACCCTAATAAATAATCTAACCATGACATGTTGGATTTCTAACTTATATACCTATGAGATATTAAATGGCTGATGCTTTAAGCTGCTAAATTTGAGGTACTTTGTTAACCAGCAATAGAAAATTAATATGCTTGGGTTCCTGAGATTTAAATTTCAGACAGAATTTATATAAAGGTCAGCTATGCATAAATAATTACATTACTCATCATCTAACTTAAAATTAATCAGAGAAAGGGTTCGTTCATAACACTACATCTGCTCTTTTTCTTTATTATCTTTGAAAACAAAACTGATATCCCGTTTAATATCATGGCAATAATTAATATTCCTTCTGGATACTAAGTAAAATGTATTTTTATTACATGTGGGCTTATTTTAAATAGTTGATATGATTTCTAAAAAGAAATTTCCACTCAAATCTAACCCATATCTAAAATAGTTTTTAAATGAATGAGTTAGACAAAGAGAATTGATATATCTAATCACCACCCAGGTAAGAAAAGAGAATGTGACATTCAACCTGCAATGGCTACTACCTTTGGGGTATGCACTTTATATCCCCTTTCCTTTGAGTGCAGACAGGATATGGGACTTGTTTCTAAGGAACGGACTGTGGAAAAACTGATGGAATGTCACTTCCATGATTATGTCATGTCTTGCTAGCAAATTTGTTCCATAGCATTTTATGAAACAAACTACCATGAATCTTACCACAGTAAGGAAACTAGTCATCCAGCAATATAAGTGAGCTGGAATCAGACCTTTTCCCAAGCTACTCAAAATGACAGCCAGATCCTTTGATTGCAGCTTGTAGAGAATCCAGCTAAACTGTGCCAGATCCCTGACCCACAGAACATGCAATCTAATAAATGTGTGTTGTTTTAAGCTTCTAAGCTTGTGGTAATTTCTTACACAGCCATAAAAAATAATAAAGAGTCCATTAACAATATCCCGGAAAGCACAATTTTTCCCATTTTAATTACTATTTACTGCTTTACCCCTCAAATATAACCATTACCCTGAATTCTAAAACTCAGTATTTTCTATTTATAAATTTCACTCGAGTAAAATAACATAATCAACATTCTTTGAGTCTGGTTTCTTTTGATTAATATTATGTTTCTACAATTCAATGATAGTATAGTATGTCAGTATAGTTCATGTGTTCCCTTTGTAATATGATTTTTATACATATATACTACAAATGTTAATTTTGCAGTTGGTGCTTATTTGAGTTGCTTTTTTTTTTTGCTTTTATGTAAAATGATATTCTTTTTTTTTTGCAATTTTTCATATACATACACATGTTAAAAATAGAATTAAGCATCCTGCTTTTATATGTCTACCAGCGATACATTTATACCTCTAATTGACAAAGCACTGGATTATAATTGTTAATCTCTGTCCTACAACACATTGTGACATTCTCCTGTCTGGATGCATATTTTCTACAATGCTACTACTACTGCTTAGCAAGATAAGTGGCATTTACCATCATTATATGCCAGAAATGAAAAATAGGGCTAGTCTTTCAAAGGTGAGCTAAACATTGAAGAAATATTTGAACTTACATATAATATAAAGCATTCAAATTTGTACATATATCCTATTTATTGTGATTAAAATAGAATAAATAATTGAATCAAATCTGTAGAGATTCATAATCTGATGGCAAAATAAACAGGCAATTAATAATATGCATTGACTTTTATCCTTTGAGAGAGCATTTATTCTGCTCTCTCTAGCACTAAACATTGTCACAGAACCCATAGTTTCAACATTCCTAGAAGTTGGTATTTTTTGAGATGCAAGGATTGTTGGCTGATCCTTCAAGTTCAGAAAATTAAAATTCTGTATTTGACCAGACATGGAGAGAGGAAACAAAGTATGGAGAATAGGACTTATCTTGGTTCTTCAGCCAAACACCTGGGTTTCTAATTAGTCAGGCATTATATCTACTGAAAGTACCTAAGGAAATCAAAACATTTGAAGAGACACCAAGAGGCGACTAATGACTCAAAAGTAAGTGAAGTTAATATAAACCATAAGAGCAAAAAGTACAGATATCAAAAGATAGGTCCCAATAAAGGAGAAAGGATAATTAGTTAAGAAAGATACATTTATTTGAAATATAATTAACTTATATAAATGTAAAAATGTAATTAAGATAGATTTAATCAGAAGACTATAAATATGCTGCCTATTAGACTGATTAAAGTATTGTCATCATAAATATTAACACATACTTAAAAGTACACAGTTTGATAATTATAAAAATTTCTAGTTTTTTTTTTTTAAATTTTCCTAAGGACACTCTTTATTAGTATTACTTGACTAAAATGTTGGTACATGAAGAATGTAGTTTTTGTCACTGTATCACTGTTTGACATTTGGCATATAGCAAATGTACACACTTGACATGTGTAATTTGATATTATTGACATGTGTATTAAACCTATGAAATTATCTCCAAAATCAAAACAACGCACATATATATTTTGACATTAATTTTTAACATAACTATTTAACACATATATGTTATTTCATCTTTTATTTCCCTTAGAGGAAAATGTCACTTTCCCAAATATATAAGAATCAAATGACAAATCATGACAAAGTCATGCAGTGTAACAGCAAACCACTGTCCTCTATAAGAAACAGCATTAATACAAATGTAGTCTGTGCTTTTTTGTGTGAACATGTTTTATAAAATGTATATAATATACTAATTTTAAATACCAGTACTTAATACTACCCATGGAGTGGAACAAACAAGTGTAGCCTTCATGTTTGATCATCTTTCATTAATTGGTGTATGTAACCAGAGGTTTTACTTTGAACCTCACTTCCTGCACAGAAAGTGAAGGAAGTAGAAACAGGTTTTTGCATGAGAGTAACCTTTCACATCTTTAGCAAAAACGTTTATTAAATTATATCTATGAACTATATATGGCCTTGTGTCTGGATTAAGGACACTCATGCAGTCCTGTAAGAGCAGTGGCAAAGGCGTTAGAGAGAACTCAGTTTCCCAAATGCTTCCCTCTCTGCCTTTGCTGATGCCATTGGTTTCACCTTGAAGAACTTTCAGACCTTGCATCTCCTAAGATTCTAACTATCCTTCAAAATATCATAAATATATCATCTTACATGAATTATTTTTTGATTCACTAAAAAAACAGTGCTTTCTCTCTTTAAAGTTTAATATTTTGATAGGAAGAGCAAAGTATTCTTGATGTTAACCCTTAATCTATACACTCTTTGAGGACTTTGCTAAATTCTATACACTATTTGAGACCTTTGCTAAAATCTGAATATAGAAACTCAGTCCCTGCTCCCCTTGAAATTATGTCTTAGTGAGGATCGTAACAGATAACTTTACCAATGATCTCTTAATAGCATGATCAGTGATATCATAATGATAATGTTGGATGCTACAGGGATGAAATGTATGGACACTTAACCTGGATAATCCAGATTGGTTTCCAGGAAGAAGCTATAACTAAGCTAAGAAATGAATGAAAAAAAGTTAGGCAGGTCAAATATATGGAAAGTGAAGTTTATGGAAATGGAACACAGTCTTCACAGACTCAGAATAGATAGCAGAGGATGCCACATTGGTAAAGGGAAAGTTGAGTGTGACTGAAATGGATTATGTGATAGTTTATTAAAACAATTGATGAGAGAGATCCTCGGGGTCTTACGCAGGCCTGTAAATGAGCTTAGAATTTAAATATAATTTATATATCTAATTGGTAATTGGAGAAGGGCATGGCAACTCACTCCAGTATTTTTGCCTGGAGAATCCCCATGGACAGAGGAGCCTGGCAGGCTACAGTTCATAGGGTCGCAAAGAGTCGGACATGACTGAAGCAGCTTGGCACACACGCATTAGTGATTATATGTTTCATAAATTTCTAACAGAATTCTTACATAACAAGGATCTCTTTTCCTATATTTTTATTGGTTCAGAGATTTGGAGTGGAAAATAAGTGGCAGTTCTGAAATCCTATTTAATAACTTTTATGTGCCAAGCACACTACCCACATTGTCTAATTTCATTCTCAACCAGAATTATAGAAATTTGTTATCTAAAGGGAAAGCAGGCTTAGAAAGTTTGGATAATGTATCTCCTGTTGCTCAAGAAATCCCAGAGCTTAGATTCCAAGGCTCTCTGACTTCAAAACTTAAGATGTCTCCACTCATAAACCATATTTTTTTCAAGTGTTAAATAAACTCTTTACTTATCTCTCAATTGCCTATCCACTTCTCTATTACAGTTTTCTTTTCCACTATTTTGGGGACCATGCATTCATGCACAATTGAATTTTTATAACTTGCCAAAACCCTTCCAACAGATTGATCATTGTGAGAAAAAGTTTTCAGGATAAGAGGTAATCGTA